>NW_016809536.1:2536890-2591358 GCF_001698545.2 Rhinopithecus bieti | reverse complement strand
CCCCTCCCCCCCTCCCCATGATAGGCCCTGGTGTGTGATGTTCCCCTTCCCGAGTCCAAGTGATCTCATTGTTCAGTTCCCACCTATGAGTGAGAACCAAAAACATAAAACTTTTAAAAACGTTTATAAGTATGTCACATGAATGCTGGTATCCTAGTCTTCACATTTATTTTAAGCCAGTATATACATGAGGAGTTAGACTCCAAACCAAAATCCCAGCCCCAACTGCTGATAATTTCAAGACGTTGGGTGGCAAGACTAAGTAAGGAAATCTGTCCTCCATACACAAACTTGGTGCACAGCCAGTCCTTTGCAATTTACTGGAGAAAGTTGCAGCCAAGGAAGGACTCAGCTTCCCCTCTCCAAGGACAGTCATGCACTTACGTATATAAGCATTACTAGCCCAGGTGCCTCTATGAAGTCTTCTTTATTAGGAACCTTGGCAAAAGTACTTTTCTCTACTATAACCCAGTATTTTTTTCAATCCTAGCCCTTTCCCTTCTCTTTACCCTGACCTCCAATATCCATAAGAAGGCAAGAGCCACCTTTAGTTAGTTCATGGCGCTGCAGCAGTTAGACAATTTTCCTGCCTGTGTTGTGTTGGATGTCCTCTAATCCTTACCTGGAAGATCCCTAGGCAAAAAAGAAAAATAAGAGAACCAGCAGCACCTGTCTTTTTGGGTCTCTTGTTTGCACTGTCTCGGTATGTAAATAAACCTTGGCTTTTATTTTCAGCTTGTCTTGTTTTCTTAATTGACCACCTGGATAATTGGCAACTCAACAATATGTCGTTGAGGAAATCACATTAACTAATGAAACTACTGAAAATATGTGAGTGCTGAAAAAGCACTCACATTATGATGTACTTTTTTTTTCACCTTGCATATATGTTTAAATGTTTTTTTGTTTGTTTGTTTTTACTTTTACTTTCATTTTAGAATAAGGAGGTAGATATACAAGTTTGTTACAAAGGTATGTTGCATAATGCTGAGGTTTGGGATATTATTTAACCTGCCACCCAGGTAGTGAGTACAGTATCCACTAGGTAGATTTTCAGCCCTTTCTCTTTCCTTCTCTTGCCCCCTAATAGTTCGCAGTGTCTATTGTTCTCATCTTTAAGTCCATGTGTACCTCATGTTTACCTCCCACCCCTAAGTGAGAGTATGGGATATTTGGTTTTCTGTTCTTGTGCTAATTTGCTTAAGATAATGGCCTCCAGCTGCATCCATGTTGCTGCAAAGAACATGATTTCAATTTTTATGGCTGCATAGTATTCAATGGGGTATATGTATCACATTTTCTTTATTCAGTCCACCTTTTATGGGCACCTAAGTTGAATCCATGTCTTTGCTGTGAATAGCATGCTGATGAACATACAGGCTGTGTATCCTTATGGTAGAACTATTTATTTTCCTTTGGGTATATGCTCAGTAATGGGATTGCTGGGTCAAATGGTAGTTCAACTCAGTTCTTTGAGGAATCTCCAACTGCTCTCTACAGTGGCTGAACTAATTTACATGTACATAATGTAAGTTACATTTACATTTCGCAACAGTGTGATTTTCTACTATGATAATGGGAAATGAGTTTTCTTAAGGTATATTAAAAATATGTTATTTTTAGCTATTGGAAATAACTTTTAGTACTTAAATTTACCTCTAGGTAAATTATTTGTTTACAAATCTGCTTAAACTACTTTAGGTAATGCAAATGAAATAAAAGCCTTCCATCAAATTCCATAGGCAACAATTTTCCCCAGAGATAACCATGGTTAACCATTTATTTGATATGTTTCCAGATATACTTAAGGGTATGCAAACATATTTTTTCTTTCCACTGTCAGCATGTTTTGTGTACTTTTGTTTGTTTTGTTCTATGTTCTTTTATTTGTGAGTATATTTCAGAGATATTTTCATAGCACTCCAAGGACTCATCATTCTTTTTATAACTGCAAAGTATCTCATGTGCTTGCTGAAATACACCTACTTACCTGGAGATACACACACACATACACTTTTTACTATTAAAATAATGAATAGCTTTATATATATTTCTTTGTATATGTAAGTGAGTAGAATTATATAATAAATTACCACAAATGGAATTATCACATCAGAGAGTGCATACATTTTGAAATTTTAATAAACATTACCATATTGCCCCCAGTAACAATGTTTCTGTATACAAAACTTTAGTAAAAGTATCATTAACGTATTTATCTTTGCCAATCCTATTCATAGAAAACAGTTCTCTAATTCCTTTTCTTTAGCATTTACATTATTTTGAATGGATTTATACTTCTTTTCAAATGTTTAAGGACCATCTGTACTTATTTTATTGTGTCTTTGCTGTTTCTATTCTTTGACTATTCCTCTTGGCCCATTTTTCCTAATGATTCATAAGAACTGTTACAAGAATGTATACCTTTGTTATATACATTGCAAAATTTTTCCAATTTCCTTGGTATTTTTGAATAGCATTCATGGTATAATTTATCACAAAATAATTTTTTTTGAGACAGAGTTTCAATCTCCTTCCCAGGCTGGAGTGCAGTGGCATAATCTTCACTCACTGCAAGCTCCACCTCCAGGGTTCAAGTGATTCTCCTGCCTCAGCCTCCTGAGTAGCTGGGATTACAGGCATACACCATCACATATGGCTAATTTTTGTATTTTTAGTAGAGATACGGTTTCACTATGTTGCCCAGGCTGGTCTCAAACTCCTGACCTCAGGTCATCCACCCACCTCAGCCTCCCAAAGTTCAGGGATTACAGGCATGAGCCACTGTGCCTGGCCTGTCATATAATAACTTCTTAATAATATAAGGTAAATTTCACATTTTTCATTCATGGCTCCTAAATTTGCATTCTTTTCAGAAAGGCCAATTCTATAAACAACATTTATTAAACAATTCTTCTTTCCCCCACTGATTCGCAGCAATACCACTAACATATATCAACTTGAGTATATTTGTAGACTCTTCTGTTTTACACTGAACTCTATTCATTTAACAATACTGCATTTTTAAACTAAATTGTATATAAAACATTTTCAAGGATGCTGATATATGGTCTCCCAACTGTTAGTACATTCTTTGCTAATATTACAATTTTTTTTTTCTTTTTACACAGGAAAATTAAAATCTTATTTTAAAGTCCAAGAAATCCTGGGGTGTTTTTATTCTTAATAAGCTAAATCCATAGATTAGTAGCCACTATATTATGCCAACAAACTTGTAAATAGAGGGTTTCTGTTTGGTTGGTTATCATTTTCATCTCTTTGGAGAATTTTATTATTTTTTTCTTAGTGCTGTTGCAAAATGATCTATCTTAACAAACTGTAGTTTTCAGAACCTTTGATGTGTCCTATTTCCTAAAGAATTGATCAACTGTTCTACTATTCAGTAGGTCCTGTACACACAGATAATTTGAGAGAAATTGAATCTTTATAATAGTGAGAATTCCTAAGGACACAGTGAACCTTTTCTTTAAGTTTACCTGGTATCATTTAAGAAATGTTTTAAAATATTATTTGTTTGTTTGTTTCTGTCTGTGTTTAGATTCTCTGCTAATTTTTTTCTCATTATTGCTTAGCGTCAAATACAATGAGTTCTTCCTGGGCCTTGCTGTAGATACACTTTTGAGAAGAAAGATAACAGTATTCCAGGCTGGTAGATATTCTCCCTCCATCCCCAAAAGAAACACAATTATAGTGCTCTAAGGATTGACTTAAGATTCCCTGCTCACTGATTTATAAATGTTAGAAACTTCGAAGTCAAATGTTCTACCACTGAGCTCTACTCTCTGCCAGATAACGAGGACACAATTCAGTAACACTCACTTTCTGTTACCACAATTCAGTAACACTCACTTTCTTAACCTTTGCAAGAGCGTGTTATCCATTTTCTTATTCAATCCCATGTCTGTTTCTAGTGTTAGGTGTTAACGGGGTCCATAAGGAATCCCATGGTCAGTGTACATATCCTGCTCTATTGCTCCCAATAAGACCTCTGTTTACACCTTGGGAAGTATACCTCATTGGTAGAACATTATTATGCTCTGCAGGGTTCATCTGAAATATGCGGCTAGATTTCTGTTGGATATCTTACATACACTCATTTTCTCATAACATCCCTGAATATACATGTTACTATCTGCATTTTGCAAACGAGCAATTAAGAGTCAAAAACTTTAAACCATTTACCTAAATCTACACAAACAGTAAGTGAAGAAACTATAACTTGAACACAAATATATTTCATTAGAGAAATATTATTTCTTTTATTCCCTGTTTGTTTGTTTTTTTTTCCTTTTTTGTATCTCAGTAGCTATAACAATTAATTTCCTATGGTGGCACCTAATCAAATGTATTTAATTAAAAAGATAGTTACCACCTTTGGTTACATAATTAAATTTTAATTATTGTAACATTTCTAAGCATCTTTCTATATTGAAAGAAAATTTGTGCTATATGTATTTGAAAAAGACTTTTGCTCAGTCTTCTGTGAATAGCAGCTCCCAGGAGTCCAGGACCCAAATCACTGAGAAGGGAATCTATTTCATGAAAAATGTCATTTACAGAGTATGAAGGTAGTGAGGGAATCTAGTTACAGCCTGTCAAGGCAGTGACTTCAGTTATGCTGAGTAGCCAAAGCAAGATAGTGTATGTGTGAAAAAGCAGCAGTCACCCGGGAGACCCCTGAGTGAAGTAGGACAAAGTTCTATAGAATCATCCCCTTTACTTCAGTCTCTGATACAGCCTCAGAAGTTTCAATTATTTCCCAGCTGCTTGGTTTCAGACTAAAAGACAATCACTCACCCGTTTGACTTAGTCCTTTAGAAAAGAGAACAAACATTTAAGTTGTGAAAAGGTCATATGGCATCACTGACCAGCTACACTAACTGGTAATATAAATAAATCCAGAAGGCATTCAAGTGATTCATCACTGCCTACATTTTATGCACAATGACAGCAAGAAACAAATTTTGATTTTATTGAGAATAATATTAATCATAAAAGAATTAATTGCTTTATATCAGCTGCAAATCCCCAACCACCTTGCTATCAACACTCCCATTTTGAGTCACAAATATATAATTACGTTCTAAAATATAATTTTTATGAATACTCTTGAATTTTATAATATTTACATTTCAGGATTGCTATGGTCTGAATAAGATGTCTCATTAAAATTCATATTTTTGAATTTAACACTCAATGAGATAATATTAAGATATAGAGTCTTTTGGAATTTATTATGAAAATGTATCATGGGAGTGATTATCAAAGAAGTTGTTTCTTTCACCATGTAAGAACACAGCCACAAGGAGACATCTATGAAGCAGAGAGTGAGCCCTTGTTAGACATCAAATCTTCTGACACCTTGAACTTGAGTTTTCCTATAACTTATAAACAACAAAAAATAATTTACCAGGACTGTAAGCAATTAGTTTTTGTTGTTTATAAGTTACACAATCTAAGATATTTTGTTATTGCAGTGTGATGATTAAAAATGATATAAATGCATATTTTAAAAGGAAAGAAAATGAAATATGCTGTGTCCTGTCATCTCCCATCAGCCATATAATTTAGACCTTTACAGTGTATCACTCTCTACTCTGAAAAAGAAAGGGAAATGTTGTTACCTTTGTTCTATTGTCTTTTAAAATATATTTAGATTGCAAAAATTCAAAGGAATGGCATTAATTGTGTGGACTTATTCCTAACACTATAAATTTAGAATGACCCTGCTATGGGAATATTCAGAATCGACCTTTTATGTTGAATTTGAAGTTCAATATATGTATTTATGAATTGTCATATATAATGTATTATTTAGGATGAATATGCCAAAATTATTTTTAGAAAGTAAAATGGAAATGTTAAATTTACTCATCTTTATGTGCACATATAAGTGGTTTGGCACATTCTGGTAGAATTTCACAATATATAATCTTAAAAATAACTCATGGAGCCATCAGTTACCTAGAATCTGATGCTTCCTTTTATTCATTTTGAATAAAATCTACATACCTGCCTTATATTTTCATGAAATATTATTCAGGCTAAGACAGTTTTAACAGAGCTATCAGTGTTAATATTGGTAAGTCATAGGTATAATGAAGAGTACACAATCATTTCATTGAGATACCAAAAATCAGAAATATAATCAATAAAAGAAGGTTCATTTTAATTTCACAGAAGCTAATTTAGAAAATTTTCAATAATAGCACCGGGAAACATAAAATTAAAATTTTTAATCCAAATTACACATAACGTTAGTGAAGTATGATTCAGAAAATATATATTATTTACTTCCAGGGGAAAGTAAAATGTAGGTGAATATATTTGAAGAGTCTATATATTTTCTCATTTTGTATTTATGAGAGTCATAGATTTTTTTTCAACTTGGGTAGCTATCCAGATCTACTTGTATTGTATTGTTTTGATATAATTTTTGACTGTCAAATTAACAGATTTTCATGGTGAAAGGCTAAATATTTTTATAGATATTTCAAAATTTTCCCTTAAAACTTCGTGTCTAGTTGTACTTTGTTCAACAGAGACTACAGATGTTCAATAAGACACATTTTCTAATATTGAATAGTATTCTGTAATGGAATTTCATTAACCTCATTATTGCTTATTAAGTTCTCCAGTTCATTTACACTCTCCCTAACGTATTTCTTTCTCCTTTTAGATAATAGAAAAAATAAATGTGTCAATGAAAGAGGATAGACTTGGTAAAGGGAAAGTAATGATCTGTAGACAAGCCCATATGGAAAGGAATTTGTTCTTCTATGAGCCAATATTTGGGGTAGTAAAAGAGGTAGGAAGCCTAAACTGAATATTAGTCTAACGCTAGGAAAGCGTGGGTCTTCAGAAAGCAGTTCACATTGTAGGAGCAGGGCAACACCTTGCCATTTGGGGTCTTTAGCTAAGGAAATCTGTAAGAATTTCCCGATCCTGGAGAAAAGATCATGTATTTACAAGGTGAACAAGGGTAACAAATCTCTTATGTTTGAACCAGTAGAGATCTCAGAGCTCGGAAACATTCTTTAAGGAACGCAGCAAGTAAAGTAAATAACAATATAACAGATATCTATTTTTCCTTGACTGAAGGGTTGAATTGCTATTTGAAAGTACTCCCTTGAACTAAAAGAGTGAAGTTGCAAAAAAAAAAAAAAAAAAAAAAAAAATTGATAATAGCCTGTAAATATAATTACCAAACTATATCGGCAAAATCTAGGACCTGAGTGTTAGACTGAGGAGAAAAAAAAAAAAAAAACAAAAGCATTATAAAGGTTTTCTATCATCAGGGATTGATTGACTAAAGATCTATATCATGGCACATTCTGGGAAGGGGACGCATGAAAACACGGAGTGTATTGGTTGTAGGATAGATTTGAAAAAATTATATATGGTAGAAACACATCAGTTGATTAGTGGAATTGGGAATATAAAAGATTGACAATTAGGGTTAAACAAACTTCCAAATTAACTGGGGTAAGGTGAATAAGAATAAAAATAAAATCAGCAAAAAATAAGCAAAAGGCAAAAGAGAACGCAGCCACTTAAAAGTAGTATTAAAAATAAAAATTACAATAGAATTTCTTACATAATTTATTTAATCTAAAATTTATATGGAAGAAAAGTCCCAGAATAGTCAAAGTAATCTTGAGAAAGAAGAGCAAAGTGAAGGCATTAGACTTTCTGATTTGAAGATGTATTTCAAGGCTATAATAATTAAGAGTATGATACTGACATGAAGACAGACACATTGGTCAAAGGAACAGAAGAGAGGACCCAGCAATAGACCCATGGATATATAGTCAGCCAGTCTTCAACAAAGATGCCAAAAATATGCAATGGGGAAAGAATAGTCTCTTCAAAAAAAGGTATTCAGAAAACTAGATATCCATATGGAAATACATGAAATTGGACCCTCTTCTTGCACCTTACACAGCACCAACAAAATCAACTCAAAATTGCTTAAAATTTTAAATGCAAGACATGAAACTGTCAAGCTCCAAAATAAAAACAACAACAACAGCAAAAAACACAAGAAGAAGGCTTCAGAACAGGGATCTCCATAATCATTTCCTGAATATAACATAAAAAAACACACACACACAACAAAAACAAAAATATAAATACATACAATAGAATATTACTCAGCCTGAAAAAGATGGAAATTCTATCATTAGAAACAATACAGTGGACTTGGAGAACATTATACTAAGTGAAAAAACCCAGTCACAGAAGACCAAATACTATAAGATTTCACTTATATGAGGTATACAAAATAGTCAAATTTATAGAAGCAGAAAATAGAACAGTGGTTGTGAGAGACTGGGAGGAGAAAAAGCATCAGAGTTGTTTAATGGGAATGAAGTTATCATGGTAGATCTCATATTAATTATTCTTCACAAACATACTCAGAAAGCAAAGGGATACAAGAAAACTTTTGAGGGTGACAGATATTCTTATTACCTTGATTATAGTGATGATATCATGGGTATAAGCACATATCCAAACTAACATCAAACAGTATATGTTCCCTGGGTGCAGTCTTTTTGTATATCAGTCATACTTTAATAAAGCTGTCAAAACACAGAAAAATAACTAAGGTGAAATAATTTAAATCATAAATACTAAATGCAAATAAATATTTATTTTAAAAGATATATTTAGAAGTTGGTTTAAAACAAACTTTTCTATGCATTATATAAAATATGTATTTTAAAACAAATTACTAAATATTGAAAACTCATTTAAGATAATAGATGTAAGGCAAATGCATGAAAAGAGGAAGCAAGAATGGCATTATAATTTTATCTTTAGAATTTAAAGGATCTAATGGAGAAAAATAATTAAGTCAAGAGAGGATTTGAGTAATGTAATCAACATCCAGCACTAAACAACATATAAGCAAAGTTACATTGTACAAATGAAAAATATAGATTTTCATAGAAAAGATCAATTGAAAATTTCTGGGCCGAGCACGGTGGCTCATGCCTGTAATCTCAACACTTTGGGAAGCCGAGGCGGGCAGATCACCTGGGGTCAGGAATTCAAGACTGGCCTTACCAACATGGAGAAACCCCGTCTCTACTAAAAAATACAAAAATTAGCTGGGCGTGGCAGCAGACACCTGTAATCTCAGCTATTTGGGAGGCTGAGGCAGGAGAATCGCTTGAACCCAAGAGGAGGAGTTTGCAGTAAGCGAAGATCACACCACTGAACCCCAGCCTGGGCAACAGAGTGACACTCTGTCTCAAAAAGTAAAATAAAATAAAATAAAAAGTAAAATAAAACTTCTGGAGGGTCCTAAATAAGTGATACATCATGCAGAACAAGAAAAAGCACAGATATGTAATATCAGCCCAATATTATTAGCAAGTTCAAGACATGCTATATTTTATGTATTTTAAAATGATAATGATTATAAGGTAATCATTATTTTATGTATTACTAAGAAAGAAAAGAATGCTGGCAAAAAAAAAGACAATGCTCTGTCATGCAAATATTTTATCCTGTATTTATTAAAAATACATCAAATTGTATAGTTATATTTCATAAATACTACCATGATGCATGCCTACAGGCAAAACTATAAGTTATTAAGTTTTTTCACACTAATCCCATTTTTAGACTCTGATATTTCTATCTTTTGAAATTTTGCACACTAGTGTTTGTAAAGTCTGTCACATATGTTCTCATATTAAGTTTTAGCTCATCTAAAGTGAATAAATTACAGAAAAAAATGTCATATGAAAATTTATTAAATCAATGAAGATACATGTACTTAATTGAATATATAACAATTAAATGCTTCTCAACTATGAAGTAAGAGTCTAACACATATATGGCAGCAACATTCTTTGGTTAACATGGTGTCTGGATTTTTAATTTTTTAAACATTTTATTGTTGTAAGAACACAACATAAGATCTGTTGCTGACAAATTTTTAAGTATACAGTACATTATTTCTAACAATGTTGTAAAGTAAACCTTTAGAGGCTATTCATTGTACTGAAAAAAATGTAAGTTCAATTGCTACAAAACTGTACACCCTCAAATTTTTGCCTGACATTTTGTATTATTATTGTCCCAATTTACATCTATTCAGGTTGTATACAGTTTAACATTTTGTAGCTATAGTCATTTTAATGCTTCTGATTTTTGACTTGTACAATAAAAGTAAAAGTGACTTAGTGACTTACTAACCATTTTGGTAATATGGTGTACTATTTTTCATCATATAATTAACTTTATTGAGTTTCATACTTTCTTATACTCTTGTGTTACTATTAGCATCCTTTCATTTCAACTTGAAGAATTCCCTTAAACATCCTTTATAAAGCAGTTCTTGTGGTGACCAACGCCCTTAGCTTTTCTTTGTCTGAGAAAGTCTTTATCTTCTTCATTTTTGAAGAACAGCTTTGAAGAATATAATTATCTTAACTGGAAGATCTTTTCTTGCAGCACTTTGAATATAATGTCCTATTCCCTTCTTGCTTGCAAAGTTCCTGCTTAAAGAATACACCAAAAGCAATGGCAACAAAAGCCAGAATTGACAAATGGGATCTAATTAAACTAAAGAGCTTCTGCACAGCAAAAGAAACTACCATCAGAGTGAACAAGCAACTACGGAATGGGAGAAAATTTTTGCAATCTACTCATCTGACAAAGGGCTAATATCCAGAATCTACAAATAACTTAAATAAATTTACAAGAAAAAAGCAACCCTATCAAAAAGTGGGCAAAGAATATGAACAGACACTTCTCAAAAGAAGACATTTATGCAGCCAACAGACACAAGAAAAAATGCTCATCATCACTGGCCATCAGAGAAATGCAAATCAAAACCACAATGAGATACCACCTCACACCCATTAGAATGGCAATCATTAAAAAGTCAGGAAACAACAGGTGCTGGATAGGATGTAGAGAAACAGGAAGACTTTTACACTGTTGGTGGGACTGTAAACTAGTTCAACCATTGTAGAAGACAGTGTGGTGATTCCTCAAGGATCTAGAACTAGAAATACCATTTGACCCAGCCATCCCATTACTGGGTATATACCCAAAGGATTATAAAGCATGCTGCTATAAAGCATACATGCACATGTATGTTTATTGCAGCACTGTTCACAATAGCAATGACTTGGAACCACCCCAAATGTCCATCAATGATAGACTGGTTTAAGAAAATGTGGCACATATACACCATGGAATACTAAGAGCCATAAAAAAGGATGAGTTCATGTCCTTTATATGGACATGGATGAAGCTAGAGACCATCATTCTCAGCAAACTATCACAAGGGCAGAAAACCAAATACTGCACATTCTCATTCATAGGTGGGAATTGAACAATGAGCACTTCGACACAGGAAGGGGAGCATCATACACTGGGGCCTGTTGGGGGGCGGGGGGAAGGGGGAGGGATAGCATTAAGAGATACACCTAATGTAAATGATAAGTTAATGGGTGTAGCACACCTACATGGTACATGTACACATATGTAACAAACCTGCATGTTGTGAATATGTACCCTAGCACTTAAAGTATAATAATAAAAAATAATAATAAAATTCCCAATACAAAAAAAAAAAGAATACACTAACAGTCTTATTGGGAGCTGAGGGAGGACAGTGTTCTATTGTAGATAGTCAATTTTCTCATGCTGCTTTTAAATTCTTTGTCTTTGAATTTTAACAATTTGATTATAATGTTTCTTCATGTAGATTTCTTTGGGCTTATCGTATTTAGTATCCTTAGAGCTTCTTGGATTTGGATGTCCATTTTCTTTTTTAGAGCTGGAAAGTAGAAGCCATCATTTCTTCAAATAATCTATCTAGTCTTTTTCCTTTTTCTTATCCTTCTATAAATTCCATAATGTATATATCGGGCCACTTGATGATGTTCCATAATTCCCTCAAGCTTACTGTGTTCTTTTAAACCTTTTTTTCCTTTCACTTCTCGGACTAAATTATTTCTTGTAACCTGTCTCCAAGCATACTGATCTTTTCTTCTGTCTGATCTAATCTGCTGTTGAACCCCACTAGTAATTTTTTTAGTTCAGTTATTGTGTGCTTCATGATTTATGCTTGGTGCTTTATTTATATTTTCCATCTTTTTGTTGAAATTATTACCTTTTTCACTCATTGTTCTCTTAACCTTGGTAGCATCATTATAAGGATTATTTTAATTATTTTTCAGGTGAGTCATATAACTATATTTCATTAGAGTAAAGTTTTGAATATGTATCTTGGTGTCAGCAAGAGAACAGTATAGAAAGCTGTAGACCCACCTTCTCCCCCACAAACATGCCAATTCAGCAAAAATTTATGGACAAAGTCCATCTTGAGAAATGAGAAACATTGAAATACTCTTGCACCCCAGTTGAATGTTAAACCAAACTCACTAAAGCCCTTTTGAAAATTCAGGACACTCTATTATCAGAGACCTTGTCCCGGCAGAGCACTATATTCTCAACAAGAGACTCCCTAGCTCCCAGCATTATCAAGAGGAGGGAAGGGATTGGTTAATGTATCCAGTGCCCCAAATTTTTTATGAGAGTTCCCCAAATTACTGACTTCTGTCTTTTTAATCTTGAAGCTCTGCTGTGTCTAGCACAGTCTAGTTAGTTGATGGGAGAATACAGGAGACAGCTTTGGCTGGTAGACAACGTTGATCCTCACCCTTGCTCAACACTAAATGAGTGAACAAAAATTACAGCTTCCTCATTCTCTCTGGGGAGGAAAAGAGGCTCTTGCAGAGGTCCACAGAACCTGTGTCTGGGCTGACTGGAGAAAGTTTTCTGTATAAGGTCAGTTTGTGAATACTGGGAGAGGTGTCTGCTTTGTCTAATGCAGACACACAGAGAATAAAGGAAAATGAAGAATCGGGGAAAGATGTTCCAAGAAAGAGTATCTGGATTTTTAGATATGCTGATTCAGTAGGAAATGCCATTTCGTTTTCCAATAAGGCAATTTATATAAATACTTTTATAGGGATAATTCCTTCTTTTAAAATCTTGTTCATTAACTTACTTAATATGGTGAACAAGAATATACTGAAAGAAAAAAGAGAAGCTTGGGACTACTAAAAATGATGAAGTGAAAGCTTATAATTATTTTTAAAGAAATGATACAGGTATAGTAGTAGCTTTTAAATACTTCAAAGTATACGATTGTTTTGTAAAATAAGTTTTGTACTCCCCAAATTATCCTGTTTAAAATACACTTCAAGTTTTATTTCTACTTATTTCCTTAATTTGGTCTACCTATTGAAAACTTAATTAGAATGATTTCAACTATTTATATAAGAATGTTTTCCCTGTCTCTCTTTTTTTTTAATAAAATCAGTTGTCTTATTATTTTCTGTCTGGATGACTTCACTTGTAACCAAAACAAAATAAAGCTCTGAATTAAATCATTCCTGGAGGAAGGATGGGACTTTAAATATGTATGCAAGAGTATCTCATCAAAGTGCTTTTCTGTTTCATGAAATTTCATTTTTTTCTTAAGTCCTATAACCAGCAAGCATTATTTATTTCCATTATTCTTATTTTTCATATCTGCTAATCTATTGTATGATCATATTGTCACATTAGAAATTTGGAAATAGTAGAATAAAAATGTTTGAAAACTATTTTCCATTTCCTCCTCAACTCTCTTCACTACTTTCCTAGTCTCTGGTAGCCATCCTTCTGCATTAAATCACAATTCTCTAAAAAGAAGTTTTGTAAATTGCAGGTCAAAAATAAATTATTTTCTTACCTTTCATAAAACTGGGTTAAATGTGTTAGGCTATTGTTCTTTAACTTATCCACTTAATCAAAATCCTACTATAAATTCATTGGGAAATTAAGTATAATAACTTATTTGCACAACATTTTAATTATTATTTTATTAAATACTGAATCTAATTGAATTAATAAGGTGATATTGAAGGGACAAATTTCCTTTTGGGGCTTTTGTTCTTTTTTTCTTACCTGCATGGTCAGAATGGCTCGCACTGGATCCATATTCCAGTCAACAAGAAGGGGATCAAAGTAGGGAGAAGACACACTTATTTTATTTAAAATATGTACTACAATTGCACATAACCCCTTTGGAATTTTTTTTTTTTTTTTTTTTTTTTTTGGCATCACTTAGTCACAGGAAATACTGTGAAATACACTATTATCCAGATGAACACATGAACAATGCAGAATGAACACAGTAGGGTAGCTTGTTGTCTCAGTTACACCAGCTTACTTAGTGCCTGTATTGTTGTACGTTATTTGTTTTAATAATGTACAGAAGAAAAAGTCTTTTACCTCTGAATTTCTTCAAAATGTTTTCACACCAATTGCCTCCAAATTTCAGCAAGAAATTGTAATTTTTTAAATACCCTATAATTTGTGTAAGATGGGACATATGAACATGATTAATTATTCTATAAATTAGAATGAAAGTGTTAATTATTATTTAAGTACTCTATTAGTTCCATTTTCCATTATTCTGCTTTGTTTGAGCTTCTTAATTAGAAGGGGAAAACTCTTTACTGTTCAAAATGCAAAATTGTTTCCAACTGTTTTTCTGAAATATACTCAGAACGTTGTAATGTACCACTTGCTTGCTTTTACTTACAGGAAGTTTATCATATTCCGCTCTTGTTTTTGTGTGGTAAAAGTTACTTAAAGACTAATAGCTTTAGTCTCTTGGTGAGTAATTTAATACCTTTTCATTCCATAGATACTTCAGCACTGTGCTACTATTCATTGAATATCAGACAAATAAAATAAGACAATTTAATCATAAGTAAACATCAATATGATTTAAAAATTGCACCAATCTATACACACCACACACACACACACAAACCGTGTGCAGTCAACTCTCTGTACTCAGAGGTTTCACATGTATGTATTCAACCAGCCGTGGATTGAAACCTGTGGATATAGATGGCCAACTGTACCATGCCATTTCACATATGAGTTTGGGCATCTACATAGTTTGGTATCCACAGGGGTTCTAGAACCAATCCTCTACCAATATGAAGGGCCAACTGAATACACACCTACCCACTCAAACACACACACACACACACACACACACACATATACAGGTTCATATAAAATATGCACATGTATATAAAATATAAAATACACACACACACACAAAATTCATTAAGAGACATGAGCACATAACCAGTTTAGTATACACTAGCAAACAACACCAAGAGTTTCAGAGAGAAAACAATTGAGGTGGGCTATTTTAAAAACAGGGTTTATTACAGTCAAAACAATGAATAAACCTATACCTATTTTTCTCAAAGAAAGGAATGAATACATTCATACTAAGATATGGATTAAAGCTTATTATTGTTTTCCTATAAAGTAAATATATACCTCTAAAACTGAACCACAAGAAGAAATTTGTGAAAACCCCCAGAGTGATGAGGAGGATATATTCTCTATTGTCCACTTCATAGGGAAGGTGACAAAGACAATGCTTTCAGAGAGCAGAGCCAGAGTCCAGAGAGAACAGCGTGACAGTTCCTTCCAGAGTATTTATAGGTCTCAAAACTCCAAAAATTTGCTGATGTAAGGGCCTATACATCACACAGAAATATAGAACTGGATGTAGAAACTAGATGATATTTTTGGCTTGCATTACTTGAGGACTGGCTGAGTACATTATTTTAATAACAATAAGAAGGATGTGTACAGATGTTTGAGTAATTGAAGAAGCAGACTATAGCAGAGAATATAGTTGTATATTCAAACACATATTGTCAATGTACTCCTTAATAAAATAACATCAGTTTTATTTAAGGAAGAAATACATCCAGGAAAAACGAAATCATTCCCCACTTAAAAGTAATCTTCCATAACTTTATATTGGTAAATTAAGTTAGAGTTACACTGATAACAATAAATAAATTTGACTTTTAACATAGTGCCAGGAAATATTCATATAAAGTAAATGTATTTATTTCTATAATTTAAAAGTATTTCCATAGGNTTTTATAAGCATTTGTCTTGCTACAGGATGAAAATAGTGACGTCTTTCATCATCAAACAGCAACAAAATTCCTTCCTCACTTGCCCAACAAGAAGTGATTGAATTGTGGCTTAACCTATTTTAGATGGAACATATTTTACCTGCCAATTTTGCTATAATTTGTTTATTAAGGCCACATAGGATGTCTCACACTTGTAATCCCAGCATTTTTGGAAGCAGAGGGCGGAGGATAGCTTCAGGCCAGGAATTTGAGACCAGCATAGGTAATATAATGAGACTCCATTCCTACATAATTTTTTTTAAAAAAATTAGCCAGGCATGATGGTGTGCTCCTGTAGTCCCAGTTTCTCAGGAGGGTAAGGCGGAAAAGATAGATTGAACTCAGGAGTATCAGGTTCCTTTGAGCTATGATTACACCACTGCACTGCAACCTGGGCAACAGAATGACACCGTGTCTTTAAAATAAAATAAAGTAAAATTTAAAAATTTGTCCCTACTTTTATGTCAAATTCTAAAGTCTTTACTTCTGGTATCTTTTAAACCAATATGCCAGTGTATTGGACATGGCAACGTTGAGACGGCTAAACCTATCTTTATATTTTGAAACTGAATCCAAAACAAAATCTAAAATCTCGTTTGTTCAAAAAACTTTCCAACCAAAAGTCTTAGTTTTCTAAGAAGACATTTATTATTGCAAATTCTGAACATCTTAATTGTTTTTTTCTCCACTATGTATTTTAAATAAATCTCATCTAGGAAAATGTCTAGTGTCTTAGAATGTTCATTGAGAAAAATCTTAGTATCCTAAAATTATAGGTTATTCTAGTAATTTCTATTAACTGAAAATAATTTAACATTTCAGATCACTATCAGTAAATGATTCGGTATTAAAATATCTCACTCTTATGTATGAACACATGTTCTATCAATATTGTCTGGTGGTGAAACTTGTCTTAACTGTTGCATAATATAATGGATTATTTAAGACTCCAAGGATATTCCTTTGGTGTTTAGCATAATACATTCCAGTGGTGATCCAAGAGTTCATTCATAAGTTTTGGGATATCTGGAAAAATATTACTGGATTAAAAACTTGCTGATAATAATTTTTTTATATCATATGGTAGATGAGTTTATATATATATATATAAAATACATAATGCAAATGTCGAATGTTTAGTTAACTAGTATTCCAAGTATCATTTAACAATAAAATATGAATCTCTGTTTCTGCTCAATTTTGCTAGGAACCTTAAATGGCTCAAAAATGAAGTATATCTATATTTAGAGTATATACAGAGACAGAGTACAAAGATATATATTTGATGAAAAAATCCTTTTTATAAGAAATCACTTTATCTCAAATGTGATTATAATTTTCAAAAGTAATTTTGATGTTTTACTAATTTTCCTTTTTTCTTTTTTCCCTTTTAAATCTGGCCTCAATTAACTTGACATTAATTCAAAATTAATTACTCAGACTCAGGTATTTCTTTATAACAATACAAAATGGACTAATAGAGAAAAATTGGCACCAAACCATATTAAGTTACCATGAATTCACATTTCTTCTTATGTTAAGGGAAGGCGCAAGAGGAATGAAATGAGATAAAGAGGTGACTGATGACCACAGATATTTGAGCACCAGCAAATGTCTGGGGAGGTTGTGAAATTTCTTCAGTCATTTCAGTTAATGTTCTTATAAATCCTTATAAATCACTGTTCTTATAAATCTTTACCATAGCACTGTTACTTGTGAGTACACTCCCTTACCTCCTCAGGGGTTAGTTTTGGTAAAGGGAGTGTTATCATCATTTTCTGAAGTGAACTGTAAGCGAAATTCCTTGTGTAATTAGCTGTTGTAGGTGTAGAGCTAACCAGAAGCTTTTAACCTAAAGGAAGTTACTGCAAGGGATCAGATGCAAGAATGGAATCAGTCACGCTAAGCCTCCCTCCACTGGTACATATGTATGTACTAATACATATTGCTAAATAACATATACCTGTGTTGCACATTACATAGGTAATAGGCAAATCGTGTGTTATCAGACTGAAGATTTTAATCTGCCATCAAAACATGAGCAATACCTCATGATGCATAGAGTGAAGATTGAGAAAGAGTTGAAAGTTTGACACCAATAGGTTTTCTAGGGATTTGAACTATCTATTCATAAACTTACACCATCAACTTCTGCCTTGGTCTCTGTTCAACTATGATACTTCCACTTGATGATGGAATAATAAAGGACTTTTAGGCATGCCTGGCTTTATGGTTAGGTAGATGCATTAATGCCTCTTAAGATGTGCAGCGCTGGTATCATGATCACCTGATACCCTTTCTTCATTCCTCTAATGTGAAACTCAGCCCAGTAAAAGCAGGAACTATTTTCCAGAATAGAATAGTTACTTGTGAAAAGGTGGTTGGCTCATTTACAAACTCCTAAGAGATTCCACTGTGACTCTACTATAGAGCCTGCTACAGGTTCAGTAAGTTTCCTGATCAAGTTTAAATACTCTGGGCACCATTAGACATGGAATATGAGAGCCAAATGGTATAAATGTTTGCAATATTGGCAAGAGATATTGAACAGCTTAATTTATTCTGCCTCTACTTAAATATAGAAGCAGAAATACAGTATGTGCTCCCAAATTCAAGTTACCAACTTAAGTATCCTGCCTCATTTTTAGAGATAAAGAAAGAAGCTTATTCCATGTCCTTTAGTAAGTAAAGACCCTTTGATGCGTCACACATCAAGACCTTTCCTGAGCAGGCAGCGTCCTGTATAATGGTGGCATTAATCTTCTCTTCTCTGTGACATGATTATTTTCAGAATAGCAAGCCCAGGGTACCTGCTGTCTAGTTCCTGTGAGCATGATGTAAAAATATGGTAATCAGTTAGCTAGTTAGAATTGGAGATGCTTGAAACTAAGATTCTGGAGAGGGTGTAGCTATCAATGATGATAAAGCATAGTTTTTGACCATAGAGGTTGTTAATTTAGCTTAGAGAAATGGCATTACTGAATGGAGGATCACAAAGAACTGCGAGCACAGAATGTTGAATATTTTAAACAAATTTATTTGGATATTGAAATGATTATGAAAAATAAATAATAGCGTGGAATGGGGTACCATAAATAAGTTAATACATCAAAAATTAAGGAGAGTGGCCAAGAAATTGACAATTAAAAAGAGCAATGGTGTTCAAGTCTAATAACATTTGCTTTTCAAATGAGAAGAAAGTGTTAGAAAGATAAGAAATATTTTCAAAATGGTCTTGGAATGTAAGAAGAATACACACAGTAATTCATATAATTTTGGGGAAATCACTGCTCTTTGAGGACAAGAATGTTTCGGTGTGTGCAAAAAGGTGAGATAAAAGCAACTACAAAAGAAGTCAAGGATTTAGAAAAGTGTAATTATGGTATATCATGAATACCGGCAGAAGCAATACAATGATTTCAGCAAACACTGAGGATTGTGAGGTAGAGATAACACAGAAAAATGTCTATACAATGACTCTTGGCCTCAGGGAAGTTAATGTATAAGGTTGAATGTAGTAAACGGTATTTAAAGTATGACGATATTTGCTCTCAAAGTTCAGGAAAACCAGTAATCAAAGTATGTCTCATAGATTTAGCAAGATTTTGAACTTATTGCCAACCAAATTGGTGTGTGAGCCTCTGGGATGCAGAAGGACCACCCGGATGTCATGATCTGTGATGCCAAACTACTTTTTAGGAGGGGCTGTTTCCCTGAGATCAGGAGACACAGAGACCTCAATGTGGTGAGGAGAATAAACTTCCAGTAAAATTCTATTCATGAATTCCAGTGGCTGAATGTGTTGCAGCAGTTTGAGAAAGCATCAAAAAATATAGACGTTGAATAAAAACATCAGAGGGTTTCACGTTGAATTGCTGGCATTAATAATTGCAGCTCTTGGCATTCATTGAACTGTGTAAATATCACTAACTATGGTGAACATCAGAAGTAGTCAATCCAACCAAATGTTTGATTCCAAGACAGGTTTGAAATTTGGTCAAATAGGTTTGCATAAATCATCTATTAATTTAAAAATTATCTGTAATGCTTATACCATGCAGCCATAAAAAAGGATGAGTTCGTGCCCTTTGTAGGGACATGGATGCAGCTGGAAACCATTATTCTTAGCAAACTATCACAAGAACAGAAAACCAAACACCGCATGTTCTCACTCATAGGTGGGAACTGAACAATGAGATCACTTGGACACAGGAAGGGGAACATCATACACTGGGGCCTGTTGTGGGTTGCGGGGAGGGAAGAGGGATATATAGCCTAATGAAATGACCGAGTTTATGGGTGCAGCACACCCACATGGCACATGTACACGTATGTAACAAACGCTGGCACGTTGTGCACATGTACCGCTAGAACATAAAGTATAATTAATAAATAAATAAATAAAATAAAACAGTATGAATCTCTTTATATACAAAAATTGACTTTACTCAAAATAATTTACTAATACATACTGGTATTGATTTTAATTAAAATAGAGAGAGATTAAATATTTATGATTAATATACAAATATTCATTTAAGATTTTAAAATTATTTCATTTACTTTTTGATTGAAATTGATTTCCTCACATTATATCAAATGGTACAAGATTCAGTCAACTCTTAGCCTGGCATTTGCAACTCTCTCAGGTGAATGCCCTTCACCATCTCTTATCCTTGCAAGTCACCTAATCCAGCACTCACACTATAGTTAGTATCGATTTCATAGGTACCTCAAGTCTTATTCTTACATTCGATACAAAACGAAAACCACTTCTTGAAAAATCTACCAAATATCTCCTTATTCTCTTTATTTCTTTTATGCAGTCCATAGAATACACTGTGGTCAGCCTTGATGGAAAGACTGTTAATAACTTAGATTCTTCTTGAATGTATTTCCCTTTTTTTCACTTTCTTAAGTTCTTCTCACAGTTTAGGATGCAGGTCATTTTTGTGTTTTCACAAATCCTTTTTCAACTTCGAATATGTGTGTTTAAATTTATAAAATCTTGTGATTTGTATTTTTCATTTTGTCCACTGTTTTAGAATTTTATTTAACTGTCTTATTGTGTACATCCATATATCAAATAGAAATGTGACTTCGCTTAAACACTTTAAATTCAATTCTTCACATATACAGTAATACGTTAAATAGACAAATGCTTAATTAGAAAACATGAGTGATCACAATCTTTTGTCTTTATCTATATTTTATTTTATCTTTCTCTGTATATATCTTCTCCATTATTTCTTGTAAAAGAGGACATAAGCCAAAACTTTTGACAAAATTATGTCAAGACTCTTATTCATGCTTCTAATATCTTCCTTCATATGACATAACTCATATTCAGAAGTTTCAGCTACAGAAAATTTTTATAGGTGAAATATATATAAAGAAAATGTTTAGCACTTCATTAGCTAAAACTATTGTTAAAGAAAATATCACACAGAAAAGATGAGTAAACAGAAGTTGATTTTATTCTAATACTACTGCCAGCAATAGGGGAAAAGGACAGACCAAGCCTGGAAACAGCGCTGCCGAAATAACAAGAGGGAGAATTTTTGAGAGTTGAGATGGGGAGATCATACACCATCAGTGTTTGCTACTTTTCTTTACCCAGAAGAAAAATAAACTTTTTCCTATCTTCACAGTAGGAGATAGTTTTACAATTTGGATCAATGTGCCCACCTAAGTTAGGCTCCTACCCTCCCACAGAAATTGCAGGATGGTATGATATTTTCCTTGATGATTAATTTCAAAATGATACCTCCCAGGTCCTGGAGAAATACAATTCTGGGTTGTAAAGCTGGCAATAAGCCTTTTAAAAAGATTTATATCTCAAAAGGGCAAGGAAAGAACTTACAACTTTTCTATAGCAAATGATCTAAGAAAAGGAGGTCAGGAAAAAGCTGTCTAAAATTTAATCAAATTGAGGCAAATGTTAAGGGAGTTTTAGTCAGTATTCATCCAAGGACAATGGATTTTCTTCAGGCTTAATTATTTTCTTAGAAAACGTATTTTATTTTAAGTTCTTAAAAATGTCCATAACTTTGGAAAATGATAGTAATTCCTTAGTCTGTTCTTGCTGATATAACAAAATACCACAGACTAGGTAATTTAGAAATGTTCTATTCATGGTTCTAGAAGCTGGGAAGTCCAAAATCAAGGCAATGTCAGATTCAGTGTCTGGTAAGGGCTTGCTGTCTATTCCATAGTTGGAGCCTTGCTGCTCAGTCCTTACATGGCAGAAGAGGTGGAAAGATAAAACTGATTTCCTGGAGCCCTTTGATAAGGAAGTTAATACCATCCATGAAGGCAGAGCCCTCATGACCTAATTAACTTTCAAAGGCCCCACCCCTTAATACCATCACTTTGGGACTTAAGTTCCAACATATGAATTTCAGGGGAACACCAAGATTCAGATCACAGTGCTTGTTTTCCAAGCAGGCTTAATTATTTACCTAACTCAAACATTTCTGTAATGTTTCATCTATTCCACTGATATCCAGCTATGGTATTCTACAGATGTCTGTCTTTCCCAATACATACTGAATTATTGAAGGTTAATGACTGTACACATATATAGATATATTAATACATAAACACTCAGCTCCCTATGAATTAGAGGGGCCTAATATTAGCTGTTTCCTGAAAGCTGAGTCAGAGCAAGAATCTAGTGGATGCTAATAAGTTTTACGATAGTCTTTCTTGAAAGACTACAAATTCCAAATATGAATGGTTGTATATTTTTAAATAAAGTATTTTCTTAGAAAACCTTTTCTGGAATATTTTATTTATATTTCTAAATTTATTTTAGTATAGCTATTTCAAAATAAACTGCACTAAAAGTCATATTTACTTCATTTCAAATATTTCAAATTAAAAAAATAAAAAGGAAAGATGAACTTCGTCAGTAGCTGCTCTAGTCGCAAAAAGCTATATGAAGAAATGAAATACCAATTAATAGCATGGTATGGATCAGAATAAAGATAATGATTGTTATATTTGCCTGCAGCCCCTAAGGATAATTAGTCATCATTAACTATTTTAGTTCATAAAGAATTTGATGGTTTATTTTTTAAATGCTCAGTAATATTAGAGGTATAAAACTTTATCTGTGGCACATTGATGATTTCAATGCCACAATTAAGAGATACTGAATTACGCTAATGCCGGAAATTTCTGGCCCAATTTATTACATGCATTTAGCTTCATAAACACAAGTTCACAGTATCTTTGTGATTTCTGCTTAGAATTTCATCAAAAGTATATGAATTATTCTTCTATGTTTATGTGAATAATTCACTGAATTTTGGTTATCTTATATTTGAATGTCACTTATTATTTAGGGAAAACTTAACAATCTGTTGCCAGTTTTCTCTGTATGAAAACATAAATTCCATGTATATTTTCATATTCTTCAATAGGCAGAAGTAGAATGTAAATTCAGAGAGAGAGGGAAAAAATATGTTGTTCAGTAGAATAAAGCTCCAAAATATGAAATGACTTTATTTTAAATTTCAAGTTCACACAGTATTTATTAAAAAAACAGTGGATTACACATTCTGATATCAATATTAGAACCAATTAAATTATATGAACCCCTATCTTTTTTTCCTCAGAGACTAAGTTCAGTGTTCCATCCATAGTCCATTAAGGATAAATGTTTCACACATCTTCTTCAGAAACTGTGTTAGTAGCTGAAGCATGTAAAAATTTTACCACTGGGAGTTTTAAAAGAAATGAGAAAAAGACATCCAAAAGAAATATTTGCACGGAAACTTCCTTCAAACTGGACTTTTCTACTACCATAACGTTTGATACAAAATATGTGTATATGTTTAACAAAGATATAATTTAGAAGAAATCCAAAATGTAACTTAAGAAGTGATCAAAATTGATATATGCAATATAATTAGTAACATTATTAAACACCTTACATGAAATTCAACCTTGAAAATGCCAATATTTTACATGAAATTTATACTTCAGAGTATTTTACACTGTATTCTATCTTTCACATTGATCATTTATATCAGAGCCTCTGTGCCCTCGTGTGTGATTGCCTCGAGTTTTAAGGTGCTGGTCATCACAATATGTTTTTCTCATCTGTTGAATTAAATCATATAAAATATCAGCAGGTAAATTTTATGGATAATAATACTGTATCCAGAGTTTATTCCTTCCAGTGGGTTCTTGGTCTCGCTGACTTCAAGAATGAAGCAGTGCCATCCTGGCTAACATGGTGAAACTCTGTCTCTACTAAAAATACAAAAAGTCTGCTGGGCATGGTGGTGAGTGCCTGTAGTCCCAGCTACTCGGGAGGCTGAGGCAGGAGAATGGCGTGAACCCAGGAGGTGGAGCTTACAGTGAGCTGAGATGACACCACTGCACTCCAGCCTGGGCAAAAGTGCAAGACTCCATCTCAAAAAAAAAAATAATAATAATAATAATAATAATAATAATCAGCTGCAGACCTTCAAGGTATCACAGCTCTTAAAGATGGTGTGTCGGGAGTTTGTTCCTTCAGAGGTGTCTGGAGTTTCTTCCTTCTGGTTGGTTAGTGGTCTCACTGACTTCAGGAATGAAGTCACAGACCCTCACGGTGAGTGTTATACCTAATAAAGGTAGTGTGGACCCAAAGAATGAGGAGCAGCAAGATTTAATGTGAAGAGCAAAAGAACAAAGCTTCCACAGCCTGGAAGAAGAGCCCAGCAGGTTGCTGCTGCTGGCTAGGGTTGCCAACATTTTTTCCCTTATTTGGCTCCACCCACATCTTGCTGATTGGTCCATTTTACAGAGTGCTGATTGGTTCATTTTACAGAGTTTTATAGAGTGCTGACTGGTGCATTTACAATCCTTTAGCTAGACACAGAGTGCTGATTGGTGCATTTACAATCCTTTAGCTAGACACAGAGTGCTGATTGGTGCATTTTTACAGAGTGCTGATTGGTGCGTTTACAATCCTTTAACCAGACACAGAGTGCCGACTGGTGCATTTTTGCAGAGTGCTGATTGGTGAATTTGCAATCCTTCAGCTAGACACAGAACACTGATTGGTGTGTTTTTACAGAGTGCTGATTAGTGCATTTACAGTCCTTTAGCCAGACAGAAATGTTCTCCAAGTCCTCACTTGACCCAGGAAGTCCAGCTGGCTTCACCTCTCAATATTTCTTTCATAAAAACATTAAAATCACAGTATATGTTAGCTGACAGTCTACAAACACAGAGTTTTATTTCAAATATTATTGTCTATAAAGTATGTTTTTCCTAAAATGCATTGTTTCTTATGGATTATTTCATTCACAAATTGGGAAAGCAAAATCAAAATCAAAAGATGTCATAATGTTTTAGAATACAGAATATAAATACCTATTTCTACCAAGTCATCGTGATAAAATTGAAATTTATGCTACAAAAATTTATTATAAAATGATATTTTGTATTGTATTCCACAATAATATTTTGAACTGTATAGGTGAGAGGAGAAATTTTTTAGAACTAGATATGTAGAATTGAGAGAATAGTCTTTGGAAAAACTTGCATGAATGTTAAAGATTGTCTAGTTGAGGTCAGTGCATACAGAAGAAGAAGATCTAGAAAAGACAGCAGAATGGAAGTGATAGAGACAGTAAGCATGAGAGACTTCTGAAAGCACTGCAATAGAGATAGTCACTTATAAGGGCTATATTCAGAAAAAACAAGATTAAAATGTGCAAAAAAATGTAATATGGCTTCAGCATCTTGGTTTAAAATAATATTTGAAAATATCGTTAATTTTCTACCTCCCTAATTTTCAAATAAAATAAAATAAAATTCTTGAAACATTTATAGTGATTTTATGAGTAAAATTATTGTATAGTATAGTATAGTATAAGCACTATATTTTAAAAGCTGAATAGTATCTTTAATATAGGAAGAAATATCTGGGCTTTAATATGTGAACAGGATATATTGTGAATTTCTAAAGAGAGTTATTGTAGGCATTACCTCAACATTATTTGACCCTAAACCATCTGTGGGGCAGGAGCTCCACAGTAGATAATCTGGGAAAAATGCTCTATCCTGAACTTTACCCATTTTTGTGTGTTTTCCATTCGAGATGATAAAGTATGTTATTGAGAATAAAATGAGTGATGTATGGTATTTTTTAAAGTACTTGTCATATTTCACTATTATATAAAATCAAAATACTTTTATTCTGTACTTCGATAAGACCTAGTTACAGCATATTAAATTCACAATAACTAAATAATGCAAGCAGAGTAAATTCTTAATTTATGACTAATATTATTTAAATGTTTTATTGTTCTTTATGTTTTTTATCTATTTCTCTTTGTCTTTCTATTCATTATAGATCATAATAACTATTTTTATTCAGAATACTATTAAGATTGTTTCTAATTGTATACCTCATTAATTAGAGAATCTTGCAAAGAACAGATATTATTTGCCTCTTTTAAAATATAAGGAAATTGACAGATATAAGGGAATTACATACTAATGAAAACAAAAAATTGTTTTTGTTTTCAAAACAAGCCTATTCAACAATGTGCATTGGAGCAGATACAGAAGAAAAATTTATTCCTCCATGTGGAGATTCTGCCTCAGTACAATGAATATAAATAGTATACTATTTATTTTGTTAAGTTATGCTTTTGGGACAACTGCTTTATTAGGTATTTATGTAAAAATCTTTAAAAATATTAATTTTAGCATGGTTTGGTGGCTCACACTTATAATCTCAGCACTTTGGGAGGTCGAGGCGGGTGGATTACCTAAGGTCAGGGGTTAGAGACCAGCCTGGCTAACACAGTGAAACCCTGTCTCTATGTAAAACACAAAAATTAGCTGGGAATGGTGGCAGGCACCTGTAATCTCAGCTACTCGAAAGGCTGAGGCAGGAGAATTGCTTAAACCCAGGAGGTAGAGAGGTTGCAGTGAGCTGAGATCGTGCCATTCCACTCCAGCCTGGGCGACAAGAGCGAAACTCTGACTCAACTTAAATTAAAATAATAAAAAAAAAAGAAAAAAATCCCTGATTAATTGATTAATCCACTCTAATAGATTATTCTCCCACACTTGCCAAACATATTTCTAGTCAATATGTGGACTATTTCCCATTTTGTTGTTGAAAGAACATCCTGTTGAAACACTTCCATATAGGTGCTGGAGCGACGTGTAGATTCACTGTTTTGGATTCTCAGATGTACTGTTGTTTCAAATAAAAGTCAATTTCTTTTCAGATTTCTGAATAATTTATATATATATATAATATATTGTATGTATTTATATTTATTATTATATATTTATATATATAAATGTTATGTATTTGGTGTGTGCAGTATTTACTCATGCTTTTTGTTACTGATGAATAGTTTACTTCTAATCCAGAGACGTTTGACTATTGTAAATTAAAACCTATTCAACAATGTGCATTGGAGCATATATAGAAGCAACACTTATTCCTCCGTGTGAAGATGCTACCTCAGTACAATGAATATAAACATGCCAACGACCTGAAGACATCCTGCCAAAGAGACTGTTTTGTTCAGTTTTCTTACTGAAAATCAGCACGAACTCTTGTGGCTGTTCAGCATTATTTTTTCCACTTCATTTTTCTATATTCTAATTTAAACATTGCCAACGTTTGATTTTTTCTTTAAGAATCGATATTGTATATTTTTCATTTAATAATTTCATGTGTCACTGAAAAAATATTTGAATTAGCAAATGGACAAAAGTAAAACATATTAAATAATTATGAAATATATAGTTATTTAAAATTTTTAATGCCATTCTTCTTGTAAATGAATGGAAGTTTTATGATCTGCATTTTCCTTGCTTCATGGTCGCACTACAAATTTTTAAAGATATCATTTATTGAAGAAACCACATCATTAAGCAAGTGCACAAAAATCATAGGGGAAAAGGCTGATTCTTAAGTTTCCAGAGTATATTCATATCAATTATTAAATGGTATTAGACTAAACCACAAGTCGAATTAAAGATAATACATTGAAAAGTTAAGTCATTTTTAGCCTGATATTCTATAAGGGCAAAATAATCACAGAAATTTATGTAATGTCTTATATATTGAATCAGAACTAAAAAGCCTACCAACCAAAGAAAGTCCAGGAACAGACATACAGCAGAGTTCTATGAGATATATAAAGAAGAACTGGTATCATTTCTACTGAAACTATTTCAAGTGAATAGAGGAGGAAGAACTCTTCCTTAACTCATTCTATGAGGTTGGCATCATTGATACCAAAACCTGGCAGACATACAACAACAACAAAAAAGGGAAAACTTCAGGTCAGGCTGGGCGCGGTGGCTCACTCCTGTAATCCCAGCACTTTGGAAGGCCGAGGCGGGCCGATCACAAGGTCAGGAAATCAAGACCATCCTGACTAACACGGTGAAACCCGTCTCTACTAAAAATACAGAAAATTAGCCAGCGCGGTGGCGGGCGCACGTAGTCTCAAGTACTTGGGAGGCTGAGACAGGAGAATGGCGTGAACCCAGGAGGCAGAGTTTGCAGCGGGCCAAGATCACGCCACTGCACTCCAGCCCAGGCGACAGAGGGAGACTCCGTTTCAAAAAAACAAAACAAAACAAAACAAAACAAAACAAAACAAACAAAAAAAAAGACTTCAGGCCAATACCGTTGATGAATACAGGCATAACACTCTTCAATAAAATACTAGTATACAAAATCCAACAGCATATCAAAAAGCTACTCCACCATGATCAAGTAGGCTTTACACCTGGGATGCAAGGCTGGTTCAACATATGCAAGTCAATAAATGTGATTTGTCACATAAAGCAAAATCCACATGATTATCCCAATAGATTCAGAAAAGGCTTTTGATAAATCCAACATCCCTTCATATTAAAAACCCTCAAAAAACTATGCATTGAAAGAACATATGATAATTCAATGTCATAGAGCCATCTATGATAGACCCACAGCCAGCATCATACTGACTAGATAAAAACTAGAAGTATTCCCCTTGAAAACTGGAATAAAAATGGAAGACTTTCTCTCTTAACGCTCATATTCAACACAGTACTGAAAGTGCTAGCCCGAGTAATCAGACAAGACAAAGAAATAAAAGGCATCCAAATAGAAAGAGAGGGAGTCACATGATTCTATATACAGAAAACCCCACAGTCTGTGCCCAAGAGCTCCTCGATCTGAAAAACAACTCCAGCAACATTTCAGGATACAAAATTAATGTACAAAATAAGTAGCATTCTTATATACCAACGACACCCAAGCTGAGAGCCAAATCAGGAACTTGATCCCATTTACCACAGCAACAAAAATATTAATAAGATACCTAGGAACACGACAAACCAGAGACGTGAAAGATCTCTACAATAATAATTATAAAATACCATTTAAAGAAATCAGAGGTGAAACAAACAAATGGGAAACTATTTCATGCTCATGGATAGGAAGAATCAGTATCATTAAAATGGCCATATTGCCCAAAGCAATTTACAGATTCAATACTATTGAAAGCTGACAGCATATGCTACCCTACTTCAAACTGTACAACAAGGCCACAGTAACCAAAACAACATGGTGTTGGTCCAAAAATGGGTGCATCAACCAACGGACCAGAATAGAGATCCCAGAAATAATGCCACACACATAAAACCACCTGATCTTTGACAAAGTTGACAAAAACAAGCAATGGGGAAAGACTCTATTTAAAAAATGGGATGACTGGATAGCTATATGCAGAAGATTGAAACCAGACCCCTTCTTTATAACATATACAGAAATCAAATCAGGATGGATTAAAGACTTAAAGGTAAAACCTAAAAAGATAAAAACCATAAAAACCCAGGAAGATAACCTAAGAAATACGATTCTGGACATAGGACCTGACAAAGATATCATGATGAAAATGCCCAACACAATTGCAACACACAAGAAAGTTGACAAATGGGAACTAATTAAACTAAAAAGCTTCTGGGCAGCAAAAGTAACTATCAACAGAGTAAGCAGACAAACTACAGAATGAGGGAAATTTTTTTGTATACTATGTATCTGACAAAGGTAGAATATCTGGAATCTATGAGGGACTTAAATAAATTTACAAGCAAAAACCAAACAATCCCACTGAAAAGTGGGCAAAGAACATGAATAGATACATAAAAAGAAGACATACATGCAGTCAACAAGCATAGAAAAAAAAATGGTCAATAGCACAAATCATTAGAGAAATGCAAATCAAAACCACAATGAGATACCATCTCACACTAGTCAGAATGGCTATTATTAAAATTCAAAAAATAACAGATGCTGGTCAAGTTGCAGAGAAAAGAAAATGTTTATACACTGCTGGTGGGAATGTAAATTATTTCAGCTATTGTGGAAGGCAATGTGATGATTCCTCAGAGAATTTAAAACAAAATTACCATTTGACCCAGCAATTCCATTATTGAGTATATTCCTTTGAGTAAACAGTACGTTTTCTAAGTTTTTCTGACAAATTAATAGAAATACTCTGGATATCAAGTGGACACTTGATTTCCACAGGCTACAGATTATTTAAAAATTAATTTATTGTCCATCACATTTAAATAAAACTAAACAAAATATCACATCTAAATCTAATTAACTTTGGTGCAACACGTGTTTCTTTACCTCTCCTTATTTAGAATTTGTTATGGTCCTTTTTTGTTGGTTTTGTTGTTTATTTTCTTCTCACTCATGTTGGTGTCTCTGTCTATTCCATACTCTAAACTACTTTCATTGACATTCTCTCTAATCTCTTTCATTGATCTCTCCTTCTTATGTTAAATAAACAAATGTGTTAAGTCTCCATCTCGACCTTTCTTTTGGTCCTATTTTTCATTTTCAGAAACCGCTAGACAATATGACAGATGTATCACAAATCAGATTGAAAACTGAATATTAGAACACTTGCAAAGATGGCCAAATAGGCATGGCCAAGAAGACCTTCTCCCACAAAGAGAGAACAAAATATGAAGTAGACCAGCATTTCCAAACAGATCCTCTGAGAGAATGAACTGAGAGTGGATAGAAAGATGGTGCAGACACCAGGACTGAAGGACTGAAGGGGAGGAGGCTGGACACCAACCACGGGGTCACCAAGTGCTAAATACATTCCTGGTCATGAATGGCTCCTAGGGTAGGGGTGAGTGAAATAACTGTAGAGTGGTCCACTCTCTCTCTATGTACCTCCAGAATCCAAGCTATTGTAAAACCCACAACCCCATGGACGTTTGAGATGGCAGTATCATCGCACATCAGGCTAGTTTCATGTGATTTGGACTGATAATTTGTGTAAGTGCCACAAGAACATTGACTAATCTTATATAGCTCTTTAGGCTGTTTTTCAGATTTAGTCTTAGAGTATTAAACAATTAATAGGACCACAAAACTAACTTCTGTCTAGAAGTTTTCATAAATATCTCAATTTATTATTAAATTAAATTCTTTATAAGCCAACCAGAACAATAATTTCTTTATGATTGCATTTATGAATAGCCGTTGACCACAGGACAACATTCTACAATCGCATAATTAGAAGCCATCTGAATTACAGACACATACACACACAGACAATTTCAATTCTACAATTTTAGTCACAGATCAAAAGATGCAAGGTATAAAAACTCATTTGTCCTGACACTGTAGAGCAGTTTCACTTCCTAATGTGTACTCATAATAGACAAATACACAAATAATCAATTACAACCAACACTAATATTGCATATTCCTAGTTATAAATTGATAAAGTGAAAATCCCCTCCCTCTCTCTCTCTCTCTTTTACCTACAAACATTCAAACACAATAATCTAGAAGCGTAAAATCTCGTATATTAACTGGAGTCATATATTAGAGTTATGTTGTGTGATGTACCTTTTTCTCCTTTACACTCATGTTTTCAAAAACTTTTACAATAAAAGTAGTACCTTTTGTTTTTTAAAAAAGATTAAAACATTACATTTTATTAAACAAAAAAGAAATGCTAAAAAATAAGACCTGCTTAAATTTTATAAATAATCATTGCTAATTTGTAGAAAATTATGTCTATTATCTATTACTATTATATATAAATATTTCATTTTCTGTAAAAGGTTAAGATGCAAAGCATGTGAGGCATTTGCTTTCTCAATGCTTTTATATTTCTATATGAGAAGATGGTTTCACTAGAATCCCGAATGTCATTGTTATATATTCTAATAATTCTTCTTTATTAAATTTAATTTTCCAAATATATAGACCTTTTAAAATCTCCCTCTCCTGGCTTAAGGTCAGCCTCATATCTGGCATTAAAAACACCTGCTCAATAAATGAATGCTAATTTATTTAATGAAAAATGGAATTCATATAATAATAAGAATAATAACAATTGCAGCCAGGTGCCATTCACGCCTTTACTCTCAACACTTTGGGAGAACGAGGCAGGCGGATCACCAGGTCAGGAAATCGAGACCATCCTGGCTAACACGGTGAAACCCTGTCTCTACTGGAAAAAAAAAAAAAAAAAAAAAAAAAATCAAAAAAATTAGCCGGGTATGGTGGCGGGAGCCTGTAGTCCCAGCTACTTCGGAGGTTGAGGCAGGAGAACGGCGTGAACCCAGGAGGCGGGGCTTGCAGTGAACCGAGATGGCGCCACTGCACTCCAGTCTGGGCGACAGAGGGAGACTTAGTTTCAAAAAAAAAAAAGAATAATAACAATTGCAATAATACATGTCTTAAAAGATATTCTTCATATCATAGAGTTTTTCACTCAGTGACATGTCCTCCAAATGTGCCCAGAGTGAAAGTAAATCTTTTTCTTGTATCACTTAACAAATCCTATGAAGAAAATGAAGTGGGTTTTTTCTGCATTTCGTTAAAATAAAGTGTGCTGGAATTTATATTATGACACATAGTTTTCAGCTGTATTTCTGACTCTACCTGATGTCCTATTATTAACCTGGAGGGAAAATGTATACCCTCTAATATTAGTCAGCTGAATGAAGAGTATTTTAAGTCATATTTGATAGTGTTTTATAAGATAAAGGTTTTCCTTTTTTTTTTTTTACTTATCTTAAAATGCCTTCAAAGTTAGCTTCTTCTCTAAGATTAACAGATATTTTTAAAATAAAAAATCATGCTGAAAAGAGGTAATTTTGGTAGTAAGATAATACAGAAAGCAAGTAGGAAACTGAGAAACTGTCAGTTTCCTGTTTCCTTCTAGTCTTCAGTAGAAAGAGGAAAAAAAATTATTTGGTAAAAATGTTTTAGAGTAATTTTATATCAAAATAAAGCATTCAAATGAATATATTTTACTTTGCAGCCAATAGACATATAAAAAATACTCGACAACAGTAATTAGCAGAGAAATTAAAATGAAAACCCCAATGAGACACCATATTAAACCAGTCAGAATGGCTATTGTTAAAAAGTCAAAAAACAACAAATGTTGTTGAGGATGAGGAGAAAAGGGAAAGCTTATACACTGGTAAGGGAACTGCAAATGTACACCTCTATGGAAAACAATGTGAAGATTTCTCAAAGAACTAAATATAAAACTACCATAGTATCTAGCAATCTCACAACTGGGTATCTATCCAGAGAAAATAAATAATTATATAAAATAGAAACCTGCACTCATGTTTATGGGAGCACTATTCATAATAGCAAAGTCATGAACTCAACCTGTGTGTCCTGCAATGGATGATTAAAGAAACATTGGTATACATATACACATACGATGCAATACTACTCAGCCACAAAGAAGAAAATTATGTCTTTTGCAGTGACATAAATGGAACTGGGTACCATTATGTTAAGTGAAATAGCTCAGAAACACAATGTCAAATATTGCATGTTTTTACTTATAAGTATTAGCTAAACAATTGATACCTATGGGCAGAGTAGAGTAGTAGACATTGGAGATTCCAAAAGCTGGGAGAGTTGGAGGAGGGTTAGGGTTGAAAAAAAATACCCTATTGGGTACAATGTTCACTATTCGAGTGACGGGTACACTAAATGTCCAGACTTCACCACTGTGCAATATATCCAAGTAACAAAACTACATTTGTACTCCCTAAATCTGTTTAAAAATTGAGAAAAAATAATTTCAATGTTATATTGCAATTTCTTGAAATGTATTCCACAAATTCATAAAACCTTCATGATTTAATTCAATACATTGGTAATACTAACAGTAAAATTCCATTAAAATAGACACTTCTGCTTTAAGGTAACATAAAATCACTTTAAACACTGTTCAATTATAATATTTTGCTTTCAACCATACAAATTTTAAAAGAACATGTTAAAATATACAAAGAATATTTAATAAATATCAAAATATAGATTAATCAGTATTAAAATAAAAGTGTAAAGTGTTATTGCAAGGCAATCTAAAATACAACACAAATCAATAATTGGGTAATTACCTAATTTAAGATATCTCATGTTATTGAATATACTCTGATATTAATTGTTACCTTTTTCATAAAATTCCATTTCATTGTCAAATCTGGTAGAGCAGGGTAACTAAATGCATGAACTTTTGAATAACATTCTGTCTCTGACTTGTATTTTTACTGATGGCAGGCAGAGAAAAAATAGATAAATAAATAATCAATTAATAAAACTGAGAAATAAGAAAGTAAGAGCATAGGCTATAGAGACACCAGCTTGTGTGGATTCAGATTTGGTTTAGCTACTGATTAATCATGTCTAACAAAATTATATAACTTTTAAGTGCCTCATTTTTCTTATTTTATGATGAGAACAATTAAAGTATCCAATTCATAGGTTCTTTAGTTTCCAAAGAATGAAAAGGACTTTCCTTTTCCAAAAAGGATATTTCATGGAAATGTCTTTCTAATCATACAAATGATTTAAAAAAAGAAACTGTTGCTCATAGTGTTAGGATTAGTGTATGAACTATCTAATCTAATTATGATGGGGAGAGAGTGAACATAGATTTCAGCCAAAAAAATTTACACCTTGTTAAATATATACTGATAATATATTAAGAGGATCAAATGTGAATACGACTTACCAATGAAATTTATGATTTCATTAGACATTCTTGATCAAACTGCCTATGAACAGTCCTGTGACCTGAAACTACAGGACAAATTTCCAATGGAGAAAAAAAATTCTGTGTCACCACACATAAGATATCATGCTGTTTATCAGAGATCTCATTCCTTTGAAAAAAAGGATTGTCATTTCAAGTGCAGTTTTTCTTGTGTACAAACCTAGATTACATTCAATTTAAAGCTCTGCTGTAAATAAGTTTATCATTATCAATGGAAGTAAATGCTTTATTAAAATCCAGAAAACAAAAACAAAAATAGGAAAAGGGGTATAATACTAAGGTCTTTGTCTTCACTTTGGCTATCGTTTATGCAAAACTATTCAACAATAAACGACCTGGAGTGTTAAACCGACAATATATAAACACTGCAGAACCTGTGCACCAGAGCACTTTGATATGCAAACTAAAGCAACGTTTCTTTTTTCTAGAAAGCCAGTCCTAACCAAATATGGAGATTGGCACATTAAAATGTTCCTTTACTTACAGCATTTTAATTAAAGCAAGTTCAGGGGAGAAATCTCATTTTCACAGGCATCAGTCATCTGTAAAATCCCTAGCTTTTGCTGAATGCAAATTCATTTTAAAATATACATGCCATAAGATAGGTAAAGTATAAAATCTTCCCAGTAGTTATAGAAGAATACTCTGACGGCTCATGGATGAGCAATTTTAATTTTTTGAGCATATTTTTTAAATTACTAATTTCTCATTTATTTTAATCTAATTTCAGAATTATTAGTGCACAAGGTTATTTCGTGAATCTCTCCTTCAGTTGCTCAGAAAAAAAATATGACACTGTAGTAAAGGCCATACAGTATTGCAAAACTGTAGTGAGAAAATGAGGAACAGTTTGAGAGAAGCAAAAGAAATAAGAAAAGAAAATATGACTCAGGCAATTCAACTTTTAATGGAATGCAAAGTGAGTATCTTTAATTTAGCTCAAATGATCTCAATTCATTAAGAAAAATTAAAAAGACCTTTGCAGAGGCTTAAAAGCACTGCACTACGGAGTGAAATATAAATATACATACAACCACTATTCTTTGCATTATAAATTGTAATAAGGCTTCCTAAGGCTGAAGATGTTAAATGATAAGGTTCAAGCCTTGCAGCCTTCAGCATCAGCAAGATTGATCAGTTAGATAATACAAATATAGGCATTTTGGTGCCTTTGCGCCCTTATTTCAACTGTAACCTTTACCTGACATATTTGTATCCCTTTTCTTTGTGTCAAATTTGATAAAACTCTTCTCACCCTTCAAGGTGCTTGGTAGCCTGTATCAGGCTCCCTACGGGTTGAGTAATATCTTATGAAACGATGTAGACCTATCAACATAGTGCCTATAATATTTTAAGTGCTTGCTGTGTAATGGTGGATGAAGGTCCAATTCCAATTTCTTCTTCATTTCTGCACTCCAGAGGTCACTCATATCTGCAGATCAGTCCAACCTTTCTTTTTGTTTTGAGACCAGAGTCTCACTCTTGTCACCCCGGTTGAAGTGCAATGGTGCAATCTCAACTCATTGCAACCTCCGCCTCCCAGGTTCAAGTGATTATCCTGCACCTGCCACCATGCCTGGCTAATTTTTATTTTATTTTATTTTTTTATTTTTTCATAGAGACACAGTTTCACGATCTTAGCCAGGTTGGTCTTGAACTCCTGACCTCAGGTGATCTGCCCACCTCGGCCACCCAAAATGTTGGGATTACAGGCATGAGCCACCATGCCTGGCCTAGTCCAACCTTTCTTAAAAAGACATAACCAATTGTGTCTGTTCTTAAACCCATTGTAGTACTCATCAGATTATCCTGTTCTTAGTGGATAAATGATGCACTAGCTATCCTCCTGCTGCAAACATGTATGCACTAGATCCCATGCTACTTGAGAGGAAGGATGTGCCTTAATTAATTTTTAATTCCTGGCATCTATCACACTACCAGTGCCATGATAAATATCTAGTAAATTTCAAAATAAAATTCCAAGGTAGTAGGAAGATCTTTCCTACAATAAATAAACTAAAGAAATAAAATTTTAAAAATAACATATACATATGTACTTGCATAGGAAGTATATTATTTCCAAGCATCTCAGAGAAATTTAATGAATAAGTTAAAACAAAATCACTACTTAAAACAAATATCAATGTTTTGTACATTTGTGTCATCTTCAATTCATTAAAAACAGATTACACTGTCTATATAATCATTAAATAATTATTTGTGGGCCAATGAAATATGCTTAAAATATTGTTACCAAAAATCTATATTCAAATACGTATATTTTAAAAGTTTATCTTGTATGATTATAATTTCCCCTATGATATAATTTCCTTAAGATAACTCTATTGTGTCAATTTAATGGCGTTACTTGATTTTAAATGCATATTCAATCTGAAATCAAATGATCATTAAAATGAGAAATTATATGACTATTTTGCAAGAAATATCACATTTACTTATATGGTTATGATTAAATACAATTAACATCAAGTAATGTTATTAACCTTTTAAATATTTCTAAATTTATATTAATACTTTAAGTGAAAATGAACATGCTTCTTTCTCTTAGCGAATTCCATTTTCCACTTAAAATTTTATTTTCAAATAAAGCCCTATTTAGATATACTGTTGTGAACTTTGGATACATAAAATCTCAATTTTAATAGCCTATGTCTTGTTTCAATGATGTAAACTAATTAAAACACAACATATATACAATTCTTTCTTTATGAAAATGAAATGTAAATTTACAAAGAATTTAAGGCATAACATGACAAATTAAATAAACCTCACTTCTAAAACATTTTTTGAGAAGTTTTTCAATCACAGCATTAATAGAAAACACACAGTGTAGTGCTATTAGTGGAAATAATATTGAATCACAAATATGTAAAAACTGACATTTTATTAGTGTCATTTATATGACATGACAAAATGCTTTACAAAAGATTTGGCGTGTCATCAGCCTATAATCACTTTCTCCCATTAGCCATTGAAACTCCAGTTAAGCAAAACATTATTTACAAATTTTCCTTGACAACACTTGGGTCCTTAAACTTCCTCCAACTCAAATATGTCATAAAATCTTTTCCCCTCTATGATCCTACAGCACCTTCTACGCTTGACATATTATGTTGCAACCCACTGTTGATTCCGTTAGAAAGTAATTCCCTAAAGATCGGGATTATATCATTATAATAATAAGCCTTATTCCCACGTAGTCCTGGGCTCATAGTGGACGTTCAGTAACTGTTTTACAAACTGAATTCATCTGCCTCATAAATACAAAAGTGAAAAACCATGTGTTGGAATGAAATATACGCACATTTTTTTTCTTCTTAACTAAGATGTCTCAAACAGGAGAATCAAATAAACTATTTGAAGACATTGTGGATGTGATTTCATGTAGAATTTCCAAGATGTGCTATTGTAATTCAGATAAATATTTTGTTTCTGACAATGGCTAGTCTTCAGATTCTGTTTGAACTAAGACATTCCATAATAGATCTAATCTGTCACATAGTTACTAGTAGGAGAGAATATAAATAGTAGTTTCAAAGACACTAAAAATGAAATGCAGATAAATACTAGTTATTATTTGTTGGATCATCTTTGTTAACATTCTCCTGCTGGTTTTGCAAGACTCCGTTTATTCCTTAGTCCCAGGACACCAGTATTGAGTGTAGGGTTGGTTATAGCCAGGTGTCAGGAACCACATTCTCCCTTGTATGGCTGCTATCTATTCCTTAAGCTGGAAGTGTAACACGCATACATGTTGCAATGGCAAATTTTTACCCAAGTTTCTGTTTGATTTGCATTCTAGACTACACTCCTGTCAGCTGCTGTTCACTGTTGCAAGAAGAATTTTATCAGAGCTGTTTACCGTTAGAGCACCTTGCGCTGGGACTCTTATTTTTTACATAGAGCAGAAAACACTGTCGAGCATTTGTAGTTTATATTAAACTTAGGCTAATGGTTTTTAAGGCTAAATATTAACAGTTCACCACATCTGTGCAAGAGCGTATGTTCAAAGTCTCTTTCACCTAGTTCAGAAGCACATGAATGTGTACCCACACTGTCATAAATATCGTGACAGACGAGATCAACTCCTATACACTTGGTGTATTAGTCTGTTTTTACGCTGCTGGTAAAGACATATCAGAGACTGGGAAGAAAAGGCAGTTTAATTTGACTTACATTTCCACATGGCTAGGGAGGTCTCATAATCATGACGGAGAGCAAAAGGCACTCTTTTATATTTTTTTTACTTTTTTAGAGACGGAGTCTCCCTCTGCCGCCCGGGCTGGAGTGCAATGGTGCTATCTTGGCTCACCTCAACCTCCGCCTACGGAGTTCAAGCGATTCTCCTGCCTCAGTCTCCCGAGTAGCTGGGACTACAGGCTCGCACCACCATTCCCAGCTAATTTTTGTATTTTTAATAGAGACGGGTTTTCACCATGTTGTCCAGAATGGTCTCATCTCTTGATCTCGTAATCCTCCTGCCTCGGCCTCCCAAAGTGCTGGGATTACAGGCGTGAGCCACCGCGCCCAGCCAAAAGGCCCTTCTTACAGCAAAAGAGAATGAGGAAGCAACAAAAGAGAATGAGGAAGAAACAAAAGCGGAAACCCCTGATAAACCCACTAGATCTCATGAGACTTACTCACTATCACGATAACAGCACGGGAAAGACCAGCCCTCATGAGTCAATTACCTCCGGTTGGGTAGGAATCCTTTGGTGGGGTTCACACCACGTGGGAATTCTGAGAGATATAATAGAAGTTGAGATTTGAATCCGGACACAGCCAAACCATATCACTTGGAGATACCCAGAACTTTATCTCTGAAGTTTAACACTTACATAACTCTTCTACCAAACTTGTCCCTCCTCCTGTCTTACATAAAGCCTGCATACACTGACTAGATTTTTTCCTACACTTTGAAATATGAATGTAGAATTTATGGCATACCCCGAAGTATCTTTAAAAGCTTTATTATATGAATTATAATGTATAACAGGCAGAGTATATTTTAGATGATATTCATATTTTCTGCTTTCCCTACACTGAAAGCTATTAATAATTATGCAACAAAACAGCATATACTTCTATATTTTAATAGTTTAAGAATATTTGCCAAAATTAGGATACATTCATGCATTAAATTACTTGCAGATCATTTTGGGCCCTGTCATCTGTAGCTATCATCAGATAAAAAGCAGAACTTAACCACATTTCTAAAAGCAGTATTCGAAAACTTTCATACCTTTGTAAGTAGAAGTGAAAACCTAAATTTGTATTGATATTATTTTGCTTGAACTACAGGTAAAGTTGATTATTTTTTAATAGGAAAATTAGACAAACCTAAAGATGTTACAATGGAAAAAATCTTCGATAAAGAAAACATAATCTCCATGTGACAGATTTTCATTATGCTACTTATTCTCATATTATAGTAAGACACACCACACAAGTAAAAATTCACCTCTGCAATTAATGTGTGATATTAGCGGTTTAGTATCAGAACAATAATTCTTTTAAAATTTTTAGTTAAACATTAAAATGCCAATTGATATAAATTGATAATATGCTTAAGAATAAAAGAATTTATGTCTCAACCAGGCACGATGGCTCACCTGTAATCCCAGCATTTTGGTAGGCTGATGCAGATCACTTGAGGCCAGAAGTTCAAGGTCATGCTGAACAACATAGCAAGACTCTGTCTCTACAAAACATTTTTGTTTTAAATAGCTGGGCATGTTAGCTTACACCTGTACTCTCAGAAATGTGTAAGGGTGAAGTGGGATGATCCCTTGAGCCTGAGAGATGGAGGCTGCAGTGAGCTGTGATTGCATTACTGCACTCCAACCTTGGTGACAGAGAGAGGCCCTTTCTCAAAATATTTTAAAATGTTTTCTTATTATTTTCTAGTGGTTACCTACTAAGTGATTATTATGAGACTGTTTTCATACACAATCAGTCCTTTGTCTGTGGGTTTCCCATCCATGGATTCAACCAACTGTGGATCAAAAATATTTGGGAAAAAATATTGTGTCTATACTGAACATGTACAAACTTTTTCCTGTCATTATTCCCTAAACAATATAACATTAACAGGTATTTGCATAACATTTATATTGTATTAGATATTATAATCTAATGATGACTTAAAGCATGTGGAAGGATGTATGTAGGTTATGTGAAAAAACTAGGTCATTTTATATCAGGAACTTGAGCATCCACAGATTTTTGTATCCACAGGAGATTCTGAGACCTAACCTCCATGGATACCAAGGGAGTAATGTGCTAAGAATTTCATGTGAAAAGATCGTAATCCATCTGCCACTGTTGAAAGAATATCATCCCCATTGAGGTTTAAATATCAAATGAGGATCAATCTTTGTGTGTAGCTCTAAAATACTTTGGTTTTACCAAATGTACACATAGCCTCAGATTCTCCTGAGTGGAGATTATCCCAAGGAGATGTTTTTGTTGCTTTACAGTGTCCACTGAAGGCAGCCAAATTCACATGAACTTTGAGGTAACACACAATCATAAACATGCAAAAAAAAGCATGTATGTTACTATACACATATAGACATGAATGCACTTATTTGCACTTATATATCCACATAACATACAGGCACAAATACACACATATATTTTTTTCTTACTCCAGTAGTTTCAAAGATCTTACATCAGTTTCAGGGAACTAGAGTCATAGGTATCCATGTATAGCTAAACAACAACAAAAAAATACATGTTTCTGAGAGAAGCAGGTAGGAGGGAAAATTTGGGGTAGTTGCATTAGTCAGGGTTCTCTACAGGGAGAGAACAAATTTTATATATATATATAATATTTATATATTATATATTTATATATATATAAATATATCCCCAACCCAAATACTATTACATAAAGTTAACAATACTTAAATGCTGTTGTGAAGTCAGTAAGTCTTATGTCACACTATAAAGGAGAAAGAAAATAAAATGAAGATATTTTCTCAGTATACATGCACACGTGCATGTGTATACATGCACAAACACGTTTTTTACAAAAGGAGTAAATACTCATTACAATCCTCATTTCTGCAGCTGATCATGTGGTCATAGCCGGTATTAATGACTACCTTCTTTTACTACCCATTCTGTATTCCCTTTGCCTTTAGCAAGTACATCAGCAGGTCATGATTTTCTTCCTGGTGGAGCAACTCAAACCTTCGTTCCTGAAGAGTCTGGGTCATTTGTAGTCCTGCCCGGTTTGGAGTATTGTAGTTTCCCATTGACCTTAATCAGAGGTCATGGTAATACTAAGAGACACCCTAATGGATCGCCTATATTCCATGCATACCCTTCCTTACCTCTGCTGTGGAGTAGTAGACTGATTTCATCTTGATAGTATGGGTCAATCACCCCAGCCAACACTGCAACTCCCTTCTTAGCCTGTTGACTTAAAGGTAGGAGGAGCCCAAAGTATCTAGGGGACAATCTTAACTTCCAGTTTAATGAAATCATTATTGTGTCTCCTGGTGGCAGCATTCCTCCCTCTGGAACTAAGACTTCTAGGCCATTGGAACATAATATCACGGGAATAGGAAGCAAAAATTTTGCTAGTCCATCACTATGGGTGATGGTGAGTAGTACCACTTCCACTTTCACTCCTTAATTCCTGGACTCATCAATGCTGGCTATGGGAGAAACAAGACCATAAATTTGGACACTGATTCAGAGCATACATGGCCTTCTGGAGAACTTTGCCCCAGTCTTACAAAGAATGTTACCTAGTTGGTGTTGTAATTATGACTTCAAAAGGCCATTCCATCATTCTATCAATTCAGCTGCTTCAGGATGATGGAGAACATGGTAAGAGCAATAAATTCCAGGAACATGAGACTACTGCTGCACTGTTTTAGCTGTAAAGTGAGTACCTTGGTCAGATGCAATGCTATGTGGAATACCATGATGGTGGATGAAGCCATCCATGAGTCCATGGATGGTAGCCTTGGCAGAAGCCTTGCTTGCAGGATAGGCAAGCAAATATCCGGAGTAAGTGTCTATTCTAGTGAAGAACAAACCTCTGACCTTTCCATGATGGAAGAAGTCCAATATAATCAATCTGCCACACAGCTGTCTGATAATCCTGACGAATGGTGCCATATCAAGGGCTCAGTGTTGCTCTTAGTTGCTGGCCAATTGGTCAGTCAGCAGTGGTCGTAGTCAGGTCAGCCTTGGTGAGCAAAAGTCCATGTTGCTGAGATCGTGTGTAACCTCCATCCCTGCCACTATGGCCACTTTTTTCATGGGCCCATGGGACCACTAGGTGATGACAGGGGTGGCTGGGGAAAGAGGCTGAGTGGTATCCACAGAATGGGTCATCTTATTCACTTGACTATTAAAATCCTCCTCTACTAAGATCACCCACTGGTGAACACTCACATGGGATACAAATGTCTTCACAGTTTTTGATCACTCAGAGAGGTCCATCAACATACCTCTTCCCAAAATTTCTTTGTTATCAATTTTCCAATCATGTTTTTTTCAAATTCCTGACCATCTAGCCATACCATTGGATACAGCCCATGAATCAGTATATAATCACATATCTGGCCATTTCTTCCTCCATGCAAAGGGCACATCCAGGTGCACTGCTAGAAGTTATGCCCACTGGGAAGATTTCTCTTCACCACTCTCCTTCAGGGATGTCCTCGAAAGGGACTGTGGTGCTGCAGCTGTCCACTTTCAGGTGGTGCCTGCATAATGTGCACAACCATCTGTGAACCAAGCCTTAGTCTTGTCTTCCTCTGTCAACTGATTATAGGTAACTCCCCAATAAGTCCATCAGTGCACTCTGGGGGAGAGAAAGTAGGGTGGCGCCACTTCCACTTTCACCCCTTAATTGGACATTTGAGCCACTTCCTCATATAACTTAATTGTGCCTTTAGGACCTGCTCAAGCCCAATCACATATATACCACCTCCATTTGATGATGGAATGCTGCTGTGCAAGACCCACTTTATGGTTAGATAAGTCAGAAAGCACCCAGTTCATGACAAGCAGTTCAGGTCACATGGTGACTTGATGACCCATACTCAAATATTCAGTTTCCACCAAAGTCCAGTAATAGGCCAAGAGTTGTCTCTCAAAGGGAGAAAAGTTATCTGCAGAAGGTGACAGGACCTTGTTCCAAAATCTTAGAGGCATCCTCTGTGATTCACATATGAGGACCTGCTAAAGGCTTCAAACAGCATCCTTATTTTCCACTGACACCACAAGCACCATTGGATCTGCTGGGTCTTATGGCCCAAGTGGCAGAGCAGCCTGCATAGCAGCCTGTACCTCCTGCAGAACCTTCTCCGGTTGTGGACCCCACTCAAAACTGGCAGCCTTTTGTGTCACTCAATAAATAGATTGGAGAAATACACCCGAGTGAGAAATGTATTGCCTACAAAATCCAAAGAGGCCCACTAGGCATTGGGCGTTTTTCTTAGTTGTAGGAGGAGCCAAATGCAACAACTTACCCTTAAACCTTGGGAGGAATATCTCAAAAGGCCCCACACCACTGGACCCCTAAAAATTTTACTGAGTTAGAAGGTCCCTGAATTTTAGTCAAATTTATTTCCCATCATCCAGCATGCAAATGTTTCACCAATAAGTCCAGTGTGTTTGCTACTTCTTACTCACTGGATCCAATCAGCATAATGTCATCAATGTAATGGATCAGTGTGATATTTTGCAGAAGTGAAGTGTGATCAAGATCTCTCTGAATAAGATTATGACACAAAGCCAGAGAGTTGATATACCCCTGAGGTAGGACAGTGAAAGTATATTGCTGGCCTTGCCAGTTGAAGGCAAATTGCTTCTGGTGGGCCTTATGGACAAGAATGGAGAAAAAAGCATTTGCCAAGTCATTGACTGCATACCAGGTACCAGGAGATGTGTTAATTTGCTCAAGCAATGAAACTATATCTGGTATAGCAGCTGCAATTGGAGTCATCACTTGGTTAAGCTTATGATAATCCACAGTCACTCTCCAAGATCCATCTGTCTTCCACACAGGCCAAATGGCAGAGTCGAATGGGGGTGTAGTGGGAATCATCACCCCTGCATCTTTCAAGTCCTTGATGGTGACTCTAATCTTTGTGGTCCCACAAGGGATGTGATGTTGTTTTTTGATTTACTATTCTTCTAGGTAGAGGCAGCTCTAATAGCTTCCATTTGGTCTTCCCCACCATAATAGTCCTCACCCTACCAGTCAGGGAACTAATGTGAGGGTTCTGCCAGGTGCTAAGTATGTGTATGCCAATTATGCATTCTGGAGCTGGGGAAATGACCACAGGAGGAGTCCGGGGACCCACTGGACCCACTGGACCCACTGTAAATCAGACATGAGCTAAAGCTCCTTTCATTACTATATCTCCATAAGCCCTTACCTTACCTGGGGGACCAAAATTATGTTTTAGGTCCTTGGAATCAACATAGGCTCAAATCCAATGTCCAATAGTCCCCGAAATGTCTGATCATTTCTCTGTCCCCAGTCACAGTTATTCTGGTAAAAGGCTGAAAGTCTCTTTGGGGAATGATGGGGGAAAGATTCACTGCAGAAATTGTCAGTAATGTAGATAGGTTCTTTCTCAAGGGGACCTGGGTTCCCTTTCGGTCAAGGGGTTCTGGGTCTGTAAAATGGTCCAGGTCTGGAAATTGACTGAGGGGCCATGAATCTCCATTTTTATAATTCAGATTAGTCTTTTGTCCATTCGACCTGAAAGTTTTCTGTTTATATAAATTAAGTAAGAATTCAGTAGGCTTCCTTTCAGTTTCAATTCTAGGAACACCGTGATTAATTAGCCAATGCCAGATCTCTACACAAGTCAGACTATTCTAGTTGCTACTTTGTCTTTGCTGTCCATTACAGTCACTAAACCCACCTTGTCTTTGACAGCTGAGTGCCGCCACTTGGCCCCTGAGACCTAGAGATTCAATTATTCCCATTATATTTAAATTTTATAGTTGAGTGACTGCAGTTCCCACTGCTGAATCTGACGTAGATAGAAGAGCAGTTACAGGGCTCTTCAAAGATGCGGGTGCTGCACTCACAAATCTATTTTACAAGGCATTGTTCAAGGGCATATCCTCTGGACCCTCCCAGCACTTTAGACCTTGAGTAGGTCTAAAGTGATTAATCCACTCCATCATCCCAATCTCCCTAAGTCTTTGGATTCCTTCTTCTACATTAAACCAAGGGAGAGCAGAAATTCCCAGCTTGCTCACAGTGGGCCATCTTTTAACCCATATTTCAGCTAACCAAGGAAATAAACTATTGGAACCTTTTTTAACTCCCCAAGCTGCAACGTTAAATGCAGAATCCCTACTTAGTGGGCCCAAATCAATAAATTCAGGCTGATCCAACTCTATATTCCTTCTATCCTTGTCCCATGCCCTTCATATCCATTCCCATACCTGTTCTCCAGATTTATGTTTATATAAGTTAGAAAACTCAAGCAGTTTTTTTCAAGTGTAGTTCACCTCCCTATGAATCAGACTCTCAATCTCACCTCTAGGGGCCTGCTAGGACTTTAGTCTAGTTATAGGTCTAGAAGCAAACAGGGGTGTTAGGGGTGGCTCCTGAGGAGAATCAACATTATTTTGCCTGGTAACTGCCTCAGGGGAGGCCATCACTGTTGCCTCAGGCAGAACGGGGTTTACCTCTTCAGACAAAGGTGGAAAGGCTAATGGCAGCATGGGTCAGGGAGGGGATGTTGCCACTACTGGGAATGGGGAAGCTGTTTCTTCTGACAAAAAAGGTTCATCAGAGTTTACAAACTCAGTGTCTTCAGCTTCATCAAGGTCCTCCCACACATTCCCATTCCAAATTGCAGGGTCCCATTCTTTTCCAATCAATACCCTCACTTTAACAGTAGACACCTGGTGAGGCTGTGCATGCCACTTTCATTGCACTCCCATAATAAAAGCTTGTGTCTCTTTTTCCAAAATTTCAGCTCTTTCTCTATAGGAGATAAGACTCTCGCTCAGGGCAATCTCAGCAGATTTGAGGCTCAGTATCTGCTTCTGAAACCGGGAGATAGAATCCCCAGGTTCATCATATTCTTTCATTAATTTGTCCATTGAACTTAGGAGCAACCAACCAGCTTTATTATGTTCCTNAAAAAAAAAAAAAAAAAAAAAAAAAAAGGATCATCAGAGTTTACAAACTCAGTGTCTTCAGCTTCATCAAGGTCCTCCCACACATTCCCATTCCAAATTGCAGGGTCCCATTCTTTTCCAATCAATACCCTCACTTTAACAGTAGACACCTGGTGAGGCTGTGCATGCCACTTTCATTGCACTCCCATAATAAAAGCTTGTGTCTCTTTTCCAAAATTTCAGCTCTTTCTCTATAGGAGATAAGACTCTCGCTCAGGGCAATCTCAGCAGATTTGAGGCTCAGTATCTGCTTCTGAAACCGGGAGATAGAATCCCCAGGTTCATCATATTCTTTCATTAATTTGTCCATTGAACTTAGGAGCAACCAACCAGCTTTATTATGTTCCTTGATTCTCCACATATGGTCAAAGGTATTATGTGTAGAGTCACTAAACTCCTTGCCTCTCATAAGCGATGAATCAGGAGTGTCAAATGCTTTTATTATGCATAACTCTCTAAACAGTTCCTGCCAAGGACGATCAGTGTTCTCCATACTATTAGAAATAGAGTCCTTATCATTTTGGGGTCTATTCATGTTAAGCAACCAAACCAACAAAAGAACTCCATTCTTAATATTCTGTTCCTCTAGAACCACTCCTGTTACCACAATCTGCAATAGTCAGGGTTCTCTAGAGGGACAGAACTAATGGAGTATGTGTGTGTGTGTGTGTGTGTGTGTGTGTGTGTGTGTGTGTATGTGTATGTGTGTATATATATGTATGTGTGTGTGTGTATACACACACACACAATTACACATACATACACACACACATAAGGAGAGTTTAGTAAGTAATGACTCACACAGTCAAAAGGTCCCACAATAGGCTGTCTGCAGGCTGAAGAGCAAGGAGATCCAGTCCGAGTTCCAAACAGAAGAACTTGGAGTCTGATGTTTGAGGGCAGGTATCACTCAGCATGGGAGAAAGATGTAGGCTGGGAGGCTAGACCAGTGTCTTTTCAGATTTTTCTGCCTACTTTTTATTCTATCCGGGCTGGCAGCTAATTAGGTTGTGCTCACCCAGATTAAAGGGTGGGTCGACGTCTCCCCACCCACTCACTTAAATATTAATCTCTTTTGGCAACACCCTCACAAACACACCCAGGGTCAATACTTTGTAACCTTCAATCCAATCAAGTTGACACTCAGTTTTAACCATCACAGTAGTTTTACTTGGAGGTCTAGATTTTAAATAAAAGTGTTTCATAATTTTAATTATTTGTAATAGACTGATACATCACTCATATTCATGTTGATCTTCATTATGTTTGTGACAAATACCATAAAGAGTAAAAAAAGTTATTGCAAATTTCTTTCATAAGTTTGTGGAAATATTATTGGTAATATTACCTAGTTATATTGCTTCATATCCTTCATAGGTTATTGAACAAAGTTCTGAAATAAATAGTTACTAAACAAAGACTAGTCCTTTTGGCTATCATTCTGTATTTGTTGCTATGACAGAAGGTTTCTGAGCTAGTTTAGATAATTTTAGACAGTATATTTCATTTTATCTTGGTCCATCTGCACATTTGATTTAACTTAGAGTTTTGTTAATCAAATATTAAAAAATAAAACCTTGCTGATTAATATCTGTTGCACATCCAAAAGGAATTTGAATCAGCCAACCAATACCCAATTTGCCTATCTCTACCTTTGAGTAAGACTCCTGCATTACAGCTCCCTATTCGGCCTTCATATCAGACAGAGGATTTTAGAATTCAAGGGATGCCCACAGACTTTCTCTTGTTTCTAGAACATCCCATTCCTCTTTATCCAGCTTCACCAGCATAATACTACCAGAAATATCCTATGAGTAGCCTAAGGGACCAGTACAAAGAAAGAAATGATAAGAATTGTTTACACACTTCTCCTAACAAAGCCATCAAAAGTAATCCCATTGTGCCTTATGTAACCGTGAATCTCTCTGAACACTAGCAATCTAAACCACGAAGACATTCACTGTTTAATCAAAAAGAACATTTAAGTAATTGAATTGTACTGAATGAGTTGTTCAACATTAAAACTTATTGTATTTTAGCTCTCTGTATTAGTTCCATAGGAAGAACAGATAAAATATAAAGAAATAAAATAAATTTTTCTTTGAATAAGTAAGTGATTCTACCTTTGTAAATCCTCTAACAAGACAAATGAGAACTTGGCACAAAAGATTAGCTATGCTTGTAGTAAATGTTAATAGCATTAATCTATAAGGAGCTATTATAATTTACCATTAACAAAGAAGGCATATAGGCAATTAACAAAAGATTGAATAAGAGTTGATGATAAATGTATATGAAGATATCCTCTCTCTATTGGCAAAGGAAATATACAGTAAGATGAAATGTCAACTTTCACCAAAATAACACAGACAAATTGAAAAATATTCCAAGCTCATGGATTGGAAGATCAATATCATTAATATAATGATGCTACTGAAAACACTGTATAAATTCAATGCAACTCCCATAGAATTATCAGCATCATTTTTTACAGAATTAGAAAAAAACTTCTAAAATGTATATGGAAATGTAAAGGAGCCCAAAGCGATTCCAAGCGGAAAAAAAAAAACAAGCCAGAGGAATCACATTACCTGTCTTCAAACTATAATATGAGGCTATAGTTATCAAAACTGCATAATATTGGTGCAAAAATAAACACACAGGTCAATGGAACAGAATACAGTTCCCAGAAATAAAGTTGCACAGCTACAAGCAGATGATCTTGACAATAACAAGCGATGGGAAAACGACTCTCTATTAAATAAATGGTGCTAGGAAAATTGGCTAGCCATACGCAGAATAGTGTAACTAGACCCATCCTTTTACTATATACAAAATGTAACTCAAGGTACATTAAAGATTTAAATGTAAGAGCTAAAACATAAAATCGTTAAAGAAAACCTAGCAAAACTTTTTTGGACATTAGCTAGGCAAAGAAATTATGACTAAGACCTCAAAACAAATGAAAGAAAAGAAAATTGACAAATGGGACTTTAAACTAAAGAATTTTCATACAGAAAAATAAACTATTAACAGAGTAAACAGACAACCTATAGAATGGGAGAAAATGTTTACGAACCATGCAACCAACAAAAGACTAATATGCAAAATCTGTGAGGAACTTAAATTCAAAAGAAAACAAATAATAATTCAGTTAATAATGGTCAAAGGACATGAACAGACACTTCTCAAAAAAAAAAAAAAAGACATACCAGCAGCCAACATATGAAAAAATTCTCATAATCACTAATCATCAGAGGAATGCAAATCAACACCACAATGAGATACCACCTCACAACCGTCAGAATGGCTACTATTAAAAGGTCAAAAAATAACAAATGTTGGCAAGATTGTAGAGAAAAGGGAATTCAAGTTATCTGTAGTATGTCAAATGTTAAATGCTATGAATAAAAAAAAAAACCAAGGGGAAAGATAGACTAGTGTGCATTTTTTTTTAATCGAAAATGGAGTGTACATGATGGCCTCACTGAAATGATAAAATTTGAAGGAGTAGAAGAGCAAGCTCTGAAGATATCTAAGGAACAGACTATCAAATTAGAAGAACAAAGTGTTTGCTTTAGTTGTGTTTCTTGTGTGATTGAGAAAATAGGGAAGCAAAATTCTGGACAAAATGAGAAAAAAGAATGGAAGGGGAAATGAAGTCATAAGGTACTGCAAGTTGAAACTCTGGTATCTTTTCTATTCTTTTCAGATATAATTATCTTACCATAAAATTTACACTATACAATTCAGTGGAATTTATTTGTTGTATATTTCCCAAGTTACAAAATAGTCCCTGAGGATAATTTTATTATGTTTTCTTTACCTTAAAAAGAAACTCCATACCCATTAACACCTTCCCCCATTCACCTAGAGTTCTAGGAAATCTCTGATCTAGATACTGTCTCTATGTATTTGCCTATTCTAGATATTTTATATAAATGGAATAATATACTGTGTTATCTTTTGTGACTGTATTCATTCACCAAACGTAATGTTTAATGGTGCATCCGTGTTGTAGACTCGTTACTTCTATCCATTTTATTGCACACTTTTAATTATTTGCTTAAGCTGTTCTTTATATATTCTGGATACAAGTGTCTAATTCAATATATAACTTGTATTCTTTTACATTCTATTGACTTCCCACTTGCACTTTCTTGATGTTATCATTGACATAATTTGTAGCACAATTTTTTTATTATTCTATTTTGACAAAACCTAATTTATTTACTTTTATCACTTTTTTGATGTCTTATCAAAGAAACCATTGCCTATCTCAAAGTACAAATATATACTTTTATTTTTTTTGAAAAGAATCTGATGTTTTAGACTTTACATTTAGATATATGTTGGATTTTTAGTTGATTTTTGTGCATGGTGTGAGGTAGGAGTCAAAACATTGTTTTTTTGCATGTGATATACAGTTGAATCAGCAGTATTTGTTAAAAGCATTATTCTTTCTCCAATTCAATTGCCTTGGCATGATTATTGAATGTCAAATGATTATACATATATGGATTTATTGCTAGACTCTCAATTCTACTTCAGTGATTAATATGACTATATTTATGCCAGTACCATACTCTCTTGATTACTTAGATTTACAGTGTAAGGAAGGCAAAATTTTACCTCTACCCTCAGAGTTCACGGCTGAATCTGAAAATTAAAATTAAATTGACATAAGATAGGTGTGTTATATATATATACTTTTATGATTTATATAAATTATAAATATAGACAGCATATCATATAAATATATAAAGCATATATATTATATACAGCACATTATATATACTTTATATAAATGTAAAGTTTTACATGACACAGGAGACCTCATGAAGAAATAAAGGCCCAAGTAAGTGGTAAAGCCTAGTTTTAATACTAGGTTAAATAAAGAGAAGTGATTGCAGAACAGGAAGTAAATTGTGTGGAGAGGTACAGGAAGATAAGAAGTATTTTAACAATATCTGTTTGTACAAAATTATCTTGGCTGTGACTCTCTGTTGAATAATGCTTTTACTTTTTTTTCTCCAGGTACACGGAAGGCACCTTTGATATGGTAGTCTTTAATATCCTGTGTTCAGGGGGGAAAAGGAAAATTAGAATACTCTTCTTGCATCTGCTGTTTTAAGTGATTTTACTTAAAATAATCCTTATACCAAACTCGCATAATTTGGATTCATGTATTATGCCAACCTTCTAGAGTAATTTAAAAATGAAAATATTTGAGCCCTCCAACTTTGTCCTTTGTCAAGATTGTTTTGTCTATTCTGGGGTTGAATGTTCAAGTTGGTTAATTATTCAAGTGTATGGGTTTTAGGATCAGCTCATCAACTTCTGTCAGAAAAAAAAGAGGGTGAGGTTATGATAAAAATTTCATTAAATCTGTATATCAGTTTGAGAAGTAATGCTACTTTATGATATTAAGTACTTTGATCCATTGATGTGGATTTCTTCTATTTATTTAAAGTTTCTTAAATTTTTTGAACAACTATTTTTGCATAAGTATTGTACTTCTTTTGTTACATTTATTCCAAACATTTTATTTCCATAGATGCTATTGTGAAAAGAATTGCTTTTCTTAAGATGTGAATTCTTTATGCTAGTGCATAGAAATATAACTTATTTTTGTATAGTGATATGTATTCTAAAATATTGCTAAACTTATCTATCCCAACAGTTTATAATTCATTCCTTGGGATTTTCTATGTACAAAATCATGTTCTCAAATATATATATACACATATATACACACACACACACATACACATATATATATACACACACACATACACATATATATATGTTTGAGACAGAGTCTTGCTCTGTTGCCCAGGCTAGAGTGCAGTGGCATGATCTTGGCTCATTGCAATCTCTGCCTCCTGGATTCAAGTGATTCTTCTCCCTCAGCCTCTGGAGTAGCTGAGAATACAGGTGCCCACCACCATGCCTGGCTAATGTGTGTATTTTTAGTAGAGATGGGGCTTCACCGTGTAAGTGATCCACCTGCCTTGGCCTCCTAAAGTAGTGGGATTACAGGCATGAGCCATCACATCTGGCCAATAAATACAATTTTACTTCTTCATTACCAGTATGAATATAATTTATTTAATTATTTAGTTATTTACTTTTTGTATAATTACCCTACCTAGAACCTCCAGTGCAATGTTGAATATAAGTGGCAAGAACATCTTTATCTTTTTTCCTGATCTTAGCATGAAAATATTCATTATTTTATCACTACATTTGATATTAGCTGTGGGTGTTCAGGATATGCACTCAGGTTGAGAAAGTTCCCTTTCATTTCTAATTTGTTGACTGTTATTATTATGAAAAGGTACTGGACTTTGTCTAATTCTTTTTCTGTGTCTATTTAGATGATCATGTGTGTTTGTCCTTCATGCTATTAATATAGTATATTGATTGATTTTTGAATGGTAAACCAACATTGCAATATCAAGATAAATCTCATTTGTTCATGGTCTGTAATCCTCTCTGATTTGCTGGATTTTGTTTGCCAGTGTTTTATTGAGAAATTTTGCATTTAATTCTTAAAGGATTGTGATCTGTGGTTTTCTTTTCTTGTGATGGCTCTACACATTTGTTTGTCATTGTAAGGGTGATTTAATAGAATAAACTAGCAAGTGTTCCCTTCTCTTTAAATTTTATCTAATTTGACAAAAGTTTTTCCGTATCGTTCTCTAGAATCCTTTTTGTTGTTATAAGATTGAGAGTGATGCATTTTAAATTTTTTGAATAATCTCTCATGTTTTAAATTCATCAGGCTAACTATAGATTTGTCAAATTTGTTGATCAATTATAAAACTTAATTTTGATATTGTTGCTTTTCTCTACTGGTTTTCTATTCTGTATTTCTTTTACTTCCTTTCTAATCTTTATTACTTATTTCCTTCTGCATGCTTTGGTTTTAGTTTGATTGGGTTTAGTTTGATATGGTTTTTTCTGTTTGAGATGAAGAATAGATTATAATAAATCATAGATTTAACATTATTTTTAATTTAGGAATGTACTGCTATACAATTTCCTCTAAGTAGTGTTTTAGTTGTACCCAGTAAGTTTCAGTGTGTTGTGTTTTGTTTTATTTC
>NW_016809536.1:2517704-2536650 GCF_001698545.2 Rhinopithecus bieti | reverse complement strand
CCTCGTGATCCGCCCGTCTCGGCCTCCCAAAGTGCTGGGATTACAGGCTTGAGCCACCGCGCCCGGCCTGTTTTTATTTCTAAGTACATTCAAATTTTCCTTGTTTTTTCTTCTCCGACCATTGGATACTGAGAAGTGTGTTGTTCATTTTCACAAGTCTGTGAATTATCCAAATTTCCTTCTTTAATTGACTTCAAATTTAATTTCTTTCTGGTTACAGATTATATTTCACATGAATTTAATTCACTTACATTTATTAAAACTTATATTATTACCTAGAATATGGTCAGTCCTTAAGAATGTTTTGCATGCACTTGATAAGAATAATTATGTATCTATATTGAGTAAAGTGTTCTATAAGTGTTTCTTGGGTTCAATTTTTTTATTGTGTTCTTCAAATCTATTTTCATGTTGATCTACTGCCTAGAGGTTCTATCCATTGGAAGGATGTTAGAGCTTTCCAATCATCATTGTTGAATTGTTTATTTCTCCTTTCTGTTATGTGAATGTTGTCTTCATATATTTTGAAGCTTTGTTGTTGGGTACACACACACACACATACACACACACACACACACACTAAAATGTCTGAATAGCTTTTTCTATTAAATAGTATGTATATTTCTCAATGAACTAAAAACAGAATTACCATTTGATTCAGCAATGCTTCTACTGGTATATACCCAAAGTAAAAGAAATCATTATATAACAAAGATGCCTGCCCTCATATATGTATCACAACACTACTCACAATAGCAAAGTCATGAAATCAACCTAATTCTTCATTAACTAATGTTAGGATGAAGAAAATCTGTTAGAAATGCATATAAGATAATATACTATTCAACTATAAGTAATTAATTAAATTCTGTCTTTTACAGCAACGTAGATGGAACTGGGGATCATAATCTTAAGTGAAACAACTCAAACAGAAAATCAAATATTGCATGTTCTTATTTGTAAGGGGAAGCTAAATAATGTGTGCATATGGACATGGAGTATGTAATAACAGTCATTGCAGACTTTGAAGGATGGGAAGGTGGAAGTGGGGTGAAGGATAAAAAATTACTTAATGGGCACAATGCACACTATTAGGTTGATGACTATATTAAAAGTCAAACTTCAACACTATACAATGTATCCATGTCACAAAATTGCACTCGTGCCTCTTATATTTATACAAACTTTTTAAAACAGTATATTTTAAGAGATATTCCATATCTCTTTTGTTACTTTTATCATATACATTTTCCATACTTTTAATCTGATTCTATTTGTGTTATTGAATTGAAAGTCTCCCTTTTAATTTTCATTCTAATAAAAAGAAGAAATATATTGAAGGGTTATGAATAGAGTACTGACATGACTTTTCTTAAATTTAAAAAATCACTAACTGTTGAGTTGAATGGTAAAGTTAGTATAATGGTGAATACATGGTGTTATGCATTTGACAAAACCAACATAACTGTACCACGCAAAGAGTAAACCTTAATGTAAACCATGAACTTCAAATAATAATGTATTAATATTGCTTAATCAAATGTAACAAACATAACACACCAGTGCAAGATGCTAATAAAAGTGGAAACTGAAGCTGGGGTAAAGAAGAAGTCTGTACTTTCTACCAAATTTTTCTGTAAACCTAAAACTTGCTCTAAAAAGTAAAGTCTATTAATTGTTTTTTAAAAAAGATTGCTATAAATGTCCCTTTTGCAATTTTGCTTTATTAGTTTACTAACTACTTTACCTTAGAATTTGTTAAGTCATTGATTCTATACTAAAAGGCAAATTTTTGAAGAATCATTTAATATTCCAGCTAATGAGTCCCTTAGAATAACAGTACTTAAGCAATCACTAAAAATCACTGTGTTCAATTGTGCTCATAAATGGAAATGCACTAGTAATATATATGTATAGATAGTTACATATTTGAGGGTTGAATTAAAGTATATAGCTAAAGCTGATAAAATGATTATTTGAAGAACTCAGAAATTTTAGAGAATCCTACATTAGCTGAGAAATGTTAAAGACTTAGAAGTCCTGCTTCAATGTAAAGAGATACATTAAAACAGACTAAAAAGTAAATTACAGTAATGATGGCAGACATCTTTTATATTTAACAAAATTGGAATATTCTCTGAATACACAATTTATCACTTATTTTACACACAAGAAGTCATTCACTGCATAGGTCACATACTTGTATTATAATTATTTTGTGGCAAAATATGTCTTTTACAATTTACTAATAAGATTTCCAGAGCAGTTTTCCAAAATTATGTCTCAGAAAACACTGACCACACTGCACTTTATTTAATTGTATGCAAAAAGAACATGTTGAAATAAGTTGCTAGAATGAGTTGGAGAATCACTGAATAGTAAAATTCTCCTCTTAAGAGTTGCAGTGCACATTAGCATATTAAAGACTCTAAGCTATCTTGCACTAAAGAAAGCTCTTTCACTTGGTTTAACTCAGCATTTCCAAACCTATTTAACCAGAAAACACTTTTTTCTTCCCTTAGAGGACATTATTACCATCTCAAGGAGAAGGTGTGTTCCACAGGAACTATTAGGCATATATCAGTCTTATCCAGTCTTCTCATTTCATAGTTGGGGAGATTTAGGACCCAGATAAACTAGATAATAACTGAAGATGAGTTAAATAGTTACTCCAAATCATATAGCAAGCTAATGACAAAATGAAATAATTCTAATCCAATTATTTCCAGTTTACTTCAATTTCTACTATCTTGCACTGTGTTTCATTACAGGAATGAATGTCCTGTCTTTGAACATAAATAATTTGAGGGCTATCTAAATCTTGCTATTTTTAGTTTTAAAGGAATTCTATATATGTGTGTCTGTATTTATCCACACATTATAAATCTCATGTGTGTGAATATATTTATGCCTTTGTTTATGTGCTTATTCATGTCTCCATGAGTCTTACATGTGTGTATGAACCTGAACACCTGTGTTTATTTATTTACACTCTAATTACAATTGAAGAAAAAGCAGTGGTAAGAGGATCACTTTAAACATTCTATATTTTGATGTTGTCTAGCAGGGAAAATACACAGCTCTACTGGGTACAGAAATAGCTTCTCTGGAATAAGCTGCATTATATCATTAAAACATTGAGGACAAGTCTCAATTTGACAAAATTGATTCATTCAGTGTCTCAGACCTTAATTCTATTAAGTATAAACAAAAAAGATTGGGAGGTGGAATAAATGAGACATTCACATAGCTAAGGAGATGGCATTTCTTTTCATTTTAGTTACCAAATTTAGCATTACTCAGTAAGTGGATCTGGGTATCAGATAAAACTCTCTTGATTCATTCTCCATCAATCTTATCTTTGTAAATATCTGTATTTTCATAGCTAATACAGTGCAACACACATAATTGCAGGCAAGTAGTTTATTTCCCCCAAAGAAAAAAAAATCTCAGTCTCATTTCCTTGTTCTCATTTTGATAAAAGGTAGTATTTTAACAACCCAAAATATATTTTCCTATTATGAAGTATGAAATTGTGATACCATATTAAAAGTTTTCTTTCTTGTGAAACATGTATTACTTTTCTCACCACCTTAGCATAAGGTGTTTGCTAACTTATATATAGAGAGAAATCCTGAGTTAATAAAGTGCCTCATTGAACATTTAATCGTATTTCATATGAATTATAATAGGGTCCATGTTTAGGTCCAAAGGGGAAAATCCACTTTTAGCTTGGTCCACAATGGGAAAGTTATTCTTGTCAGGGAAACACATTTATAAGACTTCTGTTACTACACTAGTGTGACTAGAACGCTGAAGAGAATCATCTGGGCAAGAGATGCACAGACAGAAATGCTAATTATGTAGGGCCGTGAAAACAGAAAAGAATGTCCTCCTTGCATAATAACTACTGCAGGGAATATTATGTGGGCCTCATTGGAGAAAAACAACTATTGTTGGAAAAACAGCTGATAAAGATGCTGATGTCTAAAATCTGAACACTGGCATACAGTACAGAGATACTGAAAAATCATTATGCGGTAGAAAAGATGAATAGGTGTATTAGTTTTCTATTGCTGCATAAAATTCATCACAAATTTTGTAGCTTCAAACAACCTAAATTTATTTTTCCTCAGGGTCAGAACATGGGTTATTGGGTTCTCTTTTCAGGGTCTTATCAGACTGAAATTACTATGCTAGCCAAAGGTTGATCTCACTGGGGGCTTAGTGTTCTCTTCTAAGCTCTCTGGTCATTAGCAGAATTCCGTTTATTGCAGTTGTAGGACTGAGGTCCCAGTTTTCTTTGTGGTTTTTGGTCACAGGTGGCTCTCAACTCTATAAGACATCTTGAGATACCACAGGCCCTCCCACAATGTGGCAGCTAACTCCTTCAAAAATAGCAGGAAAATCTTTCTTTAGTACAGTAACATGTGGTCTGGTGGTATTGAAATATAATGTAATCACGAGATTGACTTCCATCATTTTTGCTATGATATAACCTAATCAAGGGAGCAAGTATCCTATTATATGCACAGGTCCTATACGTTCTCAAGGAGGAGGAAATGTACAGCATGAGTACATGGTGGCATGAGAATTTTGGGGACTATCTGAGAATTCTGACTACTACACTTGAAAACAACATTTTATTTTACAAGAGGTGGGAATAAGAAAAGCACAGGAACATGGAAAAGATTAGTAAAATTTTCACAATTCAACAGATAGTCAGAATGTAAAGAATTCTGTTATTCAAATACATATAATGAAAAATGTAGGTTTTCCAATTAAGATTTGCTTCATCTTTCATCAAAGGCAAGGTTTCACTTGATAGGCATCTTTCCCTTTAAGAAAACTACATATTTACTTCAAATTCTAAATATGTTAACTCTTTTAAACATTCAGAAATAGGTGTTATATATTTATGGTAGAGATATAATTTACATAATCTTAAATAGATTACTTGCAATAATTACTAAGATTATTAATATAATTAATACAGTACAAAATATATTTACATTTAATGTTGTTAATTTAATCCTTCCTTACTAGTAATTTTGTTTTCCTAAAGTCTGACCAAATTACTCCTGTTAACTTGATAAAAGTTTTAGACTAGTTTCGTTCAGACTATATGCTCCTGATCTCTCCTTCCTTTTAGCAATACTTTAGAAAACTTGCGATTGTAAATTCTCTTCCTCTTTGAGGTTAAAATATTTTACAACCCAGAAATGCCTTTCTCATGAACCATAGAGCCATCCTTTTGAAAGGTAATAATCGAGCCGGGCACGGTGACTCACACCTGTAATCTCAGCACTTTGGGAGGCTGAGGCGGGGGCTCACCTGAAGTCAGGAGTTCAAGACCAGCCTGACCAACATGAAGAAACCCAGTCTCTACTAAAAATACAAAATTAGCTGGGCGTGGTGGCACACGCCTGTAATCCCAGCTACTCGGAAGGTTGAGGCTGGAGAATCGCTTGAGCCCAGGAGGCGGAGGTTGCAGTGAGCCGAGTTCACACAATTGCAGTCCAGCCTGAGCACCAAGAGCAAAACTCCATCTCAAAAAAAAGTTAAATAAATAAATAAATAAATAAATAAATAAATAAATAAATAAACTGTAATAATCAAAGGAGCTGTCACCCCAATCTCCCAGTTTCTGTGGAAGTGTAAGATCCTAACTTCAATAACCCACAGTTAACAAATACCTATGGACTAATCACGTTGACCAACCTCCTGACTACCATCCTTCAGTACTTTTCCATTAGTGCATCTCAGTATTTAAAAATCCCCCCACCGTTTGTTTCAGAGGAATTGAATTCAATCTCTCTCTCCTCTTGCAATGGTTTTGGCCCCTATTACAATAATTCTGAGTAAGTCTTTTTTTGCTATTTTTAAAGCATCTGATGCAGTGTCTCTTTGAAAGTCTCAAATTAAATAATCATGAAAATTATTGTTACTGTACAAGATGAAACTCAAATGACTATTTTATTTGTGCTTTTTGGTACCCAAAGAAGATATATTACATGTATATAGAATACCCTATAAAAAGAGCTAATGCAGTAAAAACTATTTGTGTATGAGAGTGCTATATATTGCACTGTTATCTACACAATCTGAACTGGAATGAATGTGTTTATAAAGCAGCATTACAAGGAACTCTTATCTCATTATTAAGCAACTAGCCAAGAGTCTCATGGTATTATGGATTAAGTAGCAAAATACTTTGGTTTAATGGAAAAGTTAGGATCTTTAAGATTTGCTTCATCTCTCATAAACTTAAAAATTCACACTGAATGTACTATCTTCAACTCTTAATCTTACAAATTCTAAATGTGTTATAGCTTGTAAACTTAGTTTTTGTCTTATGCTAATGATGTTACATGAGCAAGAGAAAGTGTTGTGGTTGTTTTTTCAAAACACAGAATAAACACTTTATTACTTTGTTGCAGGTGTGCTCAACTGCAACACTATTGAAGGTTTGCGCTGGATAAGTCTTTGTTGTGAGGGACCGTCTGGCGCATTACAGGATGTTGAGCATCATCCCTGGTCTCTCTAAGTCTCTGGATGATAGTAGCACATCACCCCCCAGTTGTGACAACTAAAACTATCTCCAGACATTGCCAGGTGTCCCTGAGTTGTGTGTGTGTGTTGGGTGATGGTGGTGTGGGGTAATCTTAGTCAAGAAGCACAGCTTTGTTGTAAGAAGATTAGCAGATAAAGACATTGTTACCAATCTAATATATTTGGAATTTATTAATGCTTTAATATGCAAACCAGTTAATTCTCTTTTCTACACTGGGAATTTTAACAGAAACAGGAAATAATAGTTTGTCATTTATTCACCCATTGATCTCTAGGCATACCTGATCTAAGATGGGAACATCTGAACTATCAGCAAAGGTGATTTGATAAGGATGTTGGTTGAGTCTCTTTAAGAATAACAGAAAAGACAATTTGCCAGGCTATAATCCATGTATGCCAAACCAAACCACACTCTCCAAATAAAGCAAATAAGTTCAGAATTTGAGGACTGAGATTAAATTATATTGACGAAGCATAGAAGCATAGGTTCTGAAATTAATTACTCTCTATATGTCACACTTGTTAACACTGAGAATCAGGTTCCACCAGGGTACAATGATGCCTTATTATGAAACAAAAAAGGAGACAAGGTAACCAGACCAGTGTGGGTGGAATACATCCCGACTAGAGTAATAACATTTGGTGATTCACTTATACTATACACAAATGGTATTTATTAAATTAAAATATTATGTCATCTTTCAAAACACATTCCAAATATCACCTCCTCCAGAAAATATTCTATATTGTAAAATTTGAATTTGCATGCCCACTTCTATACGTGAAAACTCCCTGATCATAGCACCTACTATAATATATTGCCTTTTCCCATGCAGGATACACCATTAAGAGTCAGTACTGTGGCCTATTTGACACTGTATTCCCAATAACATAGACTGATACCTGGTGTACAGTCACTGCAGAAGGAAGAATTTAGCTAACCACATAAAACATCTAATCAAAGTAGAGTCCCACAGCAAAACAACAAATTGCTAAACAGCATGTGGAGAGACTAAAATATAAAATTCATAAGAAATAAATATGATGTATTCATAACATTTGGCTATATTTGATAGGCTGTTATTTACTTGCTTATTACTTTCTATCATGTTTTCATAATTTATGGCCTCATATTCCCTTTTTTTTGATACTCGTCTCTCAGTTTCTCCTTGTCTAGGATCCACTAAAAAAAAAGTTGAAGGACAAAATGTTTCTATTCTTTCCTTCTGCTTAAGACTCCAGAGTCTCATTTCCCAGGAAAGTATTATCTGAGTGGATCCACATGTGATGTGTCATCACCACTCTGTTGTAGGGTTACTGCCAACTTTTATTAGCAGTGAATAAGGATCTGTAAAGTAGTAGCTACAGCGTTTCTTGAAAGTACAGGTCATGCTATTAATGCTTAAAAAATACCTCTTTAAAATTTAAATGTTCATAGTAAAAAAAAAACCCTTTAACAAATATAATATACATGACTATGGGATTTGAGATGAGTGATTCAGTGATGCCACTAACAGAGAAGGTTCTTTATAACTTGTGAATTTGTATCGATGCAAAAGTTAACCCATGAAATTAAAAATGCGAGACACAGACTCATAATTTATTAAAAACCCTCATGTTCCAAGAATTGTGATGAATAATCTACTCCCTAAGTGCACGTGAATTACATGCAACCCTTTTCTGGTAGACAGAAATTTTGCTGAATCCACATGAATGCTCCTTATGTATATTTAATGGAAAGGCAGGTTGTTTCACACAGATATTCTCTGAACATAGATAAAATGAATAGAGCAATATCAGAATGAAAGATAGTTGTCCCACAGAGTTGACCAAAGAAAGATCTAATATAATAATAGAAAACAAGATACAAAGAATTTAATCAAGGCAGAGACAATAAAAGACTAAACTTTAAAAATTGGCAAGGTATTTAAAATAAAATGAACATTAACTTCTGCCTTAGTGAAAGTAAAAATAGAAAAAATTTTTTGAGGTGACAGAGACTTACTGTGAAATTTCTGCCAGAGTCCTAAGGCATTGCCTCTAGAACAAGCAAAGTAGGATGTTTTTCCTCAAACACTAGGAGGCTCAGAGGAAGATATTTAGTCCTAGAGTAAAAAGATAAATATCAATAAGAGAATAGATACTGCAGGTTCAAAAGAAGCTTGGAGTTATGCAGTATGATAGAATTTGCAAACCAGCTAATTATTTCCTGAAATTTCCTATGCAGAAGTTATATCACACACTCTCAATTTGTATTCAAATACAGTTGAGAAGGACTTTCCAAGAAGTGGGGAGATTATGAAGATACTAAAAGTAGGATTTTATTTTTGTAGTAAAAATTTAACAGGGACATCTCCCATAAATACCTTGAATGGGGACAATTGTGGAAAAATAAAATTCAGCTTTTATTCAATGAGGGGTATTTTTGACAATGCTATTGTCACAGGATCTTTCAGGTGTCTTGCTGCCAGGCAGAAACCTCTGTGGCTGGTAGCACTTTTGCCTGACTTTTGCTCAGGCCTGCTGGGCTTGTTCTGTCCACTCAGCCTGTAGGAATATTCGACTTGCACTACCTCTCCAGATTCAATGCCTGCCAAAGGCAAGCCAGATGCAGAGTGGTGAGGGGTGGGTGAATGTGTGAGCATGGGATCCAGCCATTGCACAAAGTCAGGCACATCAGCTGTGGCAGGATGAGCTGCTCCAGGCATGAGCACAGGCACTGGCTCTCTATGAGCCTGTGGCTGGACCAGGCATACCACAGGCAGCTTCCACTGTAGGCACCAATGAATGCAGTGATGCCTGGAAGCTTGGAAACACCAGGAACTGCAGAACTGCAAAGAGGGTGTCACAGCCCTGGTTTGGGGAGCTCTTGGGTCTGGGATTCCTGAAGGGCCACAGCCCTTCTCTTGTTCTCTCTTCTCCCCTCTTCTTGTGACCCACAATGTGGTGGGGGGGGTGTATATTTCAGCCTTGTTTGTGTTACAGCTCTTTCAGGCCCACCATTTGGCAGGCCCTGAGTTGTTGTCTCATGTCCAGGAAGAATAAGGTATGCAGACAACTGGAAAGTGAGCAGGGCTAAGAGGTGCTTTACTGAGCAACAGTACAGCTCTCAGGAGACCTGAAGTGGGTAGTTCCTTTCTGCAGGAAGGTCATTCCATCATCTGCCTAAGTCTGGCTGAGTTTAGGGTTTTTATGGGCTTCACAGGGGAGGAAGTGCATGCTGATTGGTCCAATGGGAGGACATGGAAAAAACACCATAAGTTCTCACTCTGGTCTGGGGAACCGGCAGCCTGGTCCCCATGCTTCAAGCCGTCCCTGACTTGAAGGTGGGGCTTCACTGGCGACCTGCCCCTTTTTGCCCAGGAGCCTGTCTGCCTCCTGCTGCCATCAACATGCTGTCCATGGTGCTCACAGCACCCAGGCTGTCCATGCCAAGGGTTGCCTGCAGACCCATGCCAAGCTGCCCTTAGACCCCTTCCCTGCCACCCTCCCATGTTCATCATCAGTGCCCAAAGTCTGGAGGGGGCTGACATGGCAGGGGGCTGATGTGTCACCATGACCCCAAGAATGTGCACACCCAGGCTTGGCCTCAACTTTGCTTCAAAATTGGAGCAGGCACCGGGAGTGGGGAGAGGTCAGGCAATGGGAGCTGAGACTTCTGAGCCTCCAGAGCAAAGGAGACTTCCTACGTCCCTGAGAGTGCATGGGTGCCTGGATCCACAGCCACAGCTGAGCTCATACCCACTGGGTTCATGCTGTCCACTGGGCTCATGCTGCCCACTCGGCCTAGCAGGTTGTGCTCTGTTTGTGCTACCAGCCTGGATCCTATGCCTGCCAAAGGCAGAGAAGGGGGCAGGGCTTCTGCCAGTTTTCAGCTCCCATCAGCTCCATAGAGTGCACAGTCCTGGCCACACCTCCCCTGCTGCAGCCGGTGTCTTGGCAACATATGTTCCAGATGGCCTCTGCTACTACCACTGTTTCATCCAAAACATATCAGAAGGTGTAGCAGAAGTAATTACCACTCAATTCCACATTATTTTATTTACCTCAATCTAATAAAACTAGTTTGAGGTTTTACCTTCCTTCTAGATAGGGAATGATATCTTGGTGTTCAGGGGGTGGTGGGGCCACCACCTAGCTAGGGTGGTTCAATAGCCTCATGGTTCCTAAGAAGTCTTAATTATTCAGAGAACATACTCTGGCCTTAGATCACCCTGGCCAGAGGTATTATGTTCATTTGCAAGTGTTTGCTGGGAAGTCTGGCTCTTTAACAGCTCAGAAGTCTTTTTCCTAGGTGGAGCCTAACTCTAAATGTCAAACTTTCCTAGCCAAACTTTATAGATATTCTCATTTCTAGTCTGCTCCCAAAGCATCCTGCATGCGAATGGAGAAATGGAGGCTGCTCTCTGTTACCCTGAAAAGCTAAAAAAAAAAAAACTCTTTCCCAGGATTAGGAAGAATTCTGAAAGAACAATATTAAATCTTATTTTCTTGGTAAACACCCACCACAAACAAACAAAATTTGGCAAGTTTTTATTTGAATAACTCTGATAATTTCATTTGGAGCCTTAAACTTTAAAAACAAAACAAATAAAAACAAAATTCTTCAAAACTTCCTAAGCTTAGATGCTATCCAGAAAAACAAAGCTTAGCTATGTCTGAGATTGAAGAGAGTGGGATTCCTCGCTGATTCCTTTCCATAAAAACAGTAGTAACAAATCTCAAGCTGAATCTAATCTATATTTTTATTCTATATCCACAAATGTTGTATCTAACGATTTGAGTTTAATAAAACATCATAGTCCAAATTTAGGCTTCGTAAATATATTGATTTACTACATGAAAACCCTCTTTGATATGTTGTGTACAAAAGTTAAATTGTAAACTTGACATTCTTGGTAAAATTTTGACTTTGTTACTAAAAGTAAAATCCTGGGAAAAAGAAGACATTTCTTAATAAACAATAATTAATGGAAAGACTGACACTAGTCCCAGTTATATTCAGAAACTAAATTACACAATTTATATTTTTTGTGTGTGGAGTCCAATATTATAATTCTATTTCGATAATAGCAAAAGTTAGAAATCACATGAACTTTCAAAATGTGTTGAAAAGTTAAATATATTACTAGTAGAACTTATGTTTTAAAATACTCAACTAGAAAAGATCATGTTCAAAAACACTTAATCTGTGGGAAAAAAAATTAAAATGTCTGTATACTTTAAAAATCAACTTTTTATTGGGAAAAGAACTTTGCTTTAGTGATTGAAGAAAGACAAAAAAGAGGTAAAGGATGCAATACAATTTTGTTCTCTACATAATTGTGTAGAGTTTTGCATTTTTAAAATAAATATGTTTATATGAAGCAATATATGTATGGATATAACATAGCAATAAAATAATCAAGTACATCTAAAGTAAAAGAGATGTACTAAATATAATTTTAAGTAAATGAGATAAATATAAAATAAATATGTGGCTGAAAATCAACAAAAGTAATACCTAAAACATGGATAGGGAAACAGAAAAGTTATAACTGAAAAATAAGTTTTTTAAAAAATTTAAGAAATGAATAACATGTTTCATTGTAGTAATAGATAATATGTATTAGAAAAGCAGTAATTAGAATTTAGGATAAATAAAAGATAAAATACAATATTTTAGATAGTTAAGGAGATATTAAATAAAACAGACATAAAAATAAAATTATTCACATATATTACAAAAATAACAACTGAACATAGCATTCATATAGTAAACAAAACCCAACAGTAATACCATGTTTACATCAGTAAACCAATTTACATGATATGATAAGCTTCATCGAGCACTAGACTTCCTCAGCAATGCATGCAGGACAGGTGGTGAAGCATCTGCAGAATCAAAATTTTAACCAGAAGTTCTAGCACAGGTTCCAGTTTGCAGCACTGCATGGGGTGCCCTCAGGTACAAGAAGTGAGGCTTATTTGCAGGGAGGCACCTCAGCATAGGGAAACTCTACCTGTGCTACTGCAAGTACTTCCAAATAAATTTCAGGTGTGATTTGCATCCATTGATAATTAAGGTGAATACATAAAAATATAATTTTAATCAGGATGCTAAGTTTTATTTATTTATTCAGGAGGAAGAAACAAAACATAATTTTACTTGAAGGCAGGGATTTTCCTGCCTGACCACCATCAAGACTTCATACCATGGCTGAAGTTTAAATGCTTAGAGGTGTTAGATCAAAGTTTTTGAAAAGAAGTGTGAGCCGAGTGTGGTGGTTCACGCCTGTAATCCCAGCACTTTGGGAGGCCCAGACTGGTGGATCACCTGAGATCAGGAGTTTGAGCCCAGCCTGGCCAACATTGTGAAACTCTGTGTCTACTAAAAAAATATATACAAACTTTAGCAGGGCATCATGGCAGGCACCTATAATCCCAACTACTTGGGACACTGAGGCCAGAGAATCACTTGAACTCAGAAAGCGGAGGTTGCGTTGAGTCAAGATCATGCCACTGCACTCCAGCTTGGGAGACAGAGAAAGACTAGATCTCAAACAAAACAAAACAAAACAAAACGAAACAAAAGTGTGTATTTCCCACTTAGAAAATATAAGGTTATAATTTTGTGTTTTTTTCTTAAGCCCCTAAGTTTGTGGGAGCAGCCAAAGAAAAATCGTATGTCAAACTGGTCAACAATTACCATTTGAGCTGTTCAGGCCCTCAGAGTTGGTTTTATCTTCACAGGTTTGAAAGTTTTTCTAGGTTGAATTTTTTTCTGCCTCACTAATAGAGTTACAAATCATTTGAAGCCCTGACTACCAGGAAAAAAACTGATTATGTGCAGTCATGGTCATTTTCCAAAAAATAAGTTTATTTGTAATTCATTTATTTATTTTTATTTTTATTTATTTATTTACTTTTTTGACATGGAGTCTCATTCTGTTGCCCAGACTGGAGTGCAGCGGCACGATCTCGGCTCACTGCAAGCACCACCTCCCGGGCTCATGCCATTCTCCTGCCTCAGCCTCCTGAGTAGCTGGGATTACTGTAGGTGCCCGCCACCACACCCAGCTAATTTTTTGTATTTTTCAGTAGAGATGGCATTTCACTGTGTTAGCCAGGATGGTCTCAATCTCCTGACTTCATGATCTGCCTGCCTCGGCCTCCCAAAGTGCTGGGATTACAGACGTGAGCCATTGCAGCCGGCCTGTAAATTTTTTTTATCGTTAGTATATTTCACTTTTCAACTTGGGCCTAGTCTGAAATGATCTAAGGTAGAACTCTCTAGTCACAATATTTATTTTATTGTAATTTCATTTTTAGTTAATTCAAATCCCAGCTCCATTATCAAGGGTGTTTACCCTCCTTCCAAGAGATTACATCTGTGTATAATGGCAATTTTTTAGTTGTCATGATCTTTGGAAGGGGAAAAGCCTTCTGGTATTATGCTGACTTTGAAGCAGGGGATCTTGGTTTGGTGCTATGCTGTTGGGTATCCACTAAGTTTCTAACTTTTGGTTGGTCTTGTCAACAGATAACATTCTGGTCTTGTTAATATATAACATTTTGGCTAGTCTTGTTAAAATATAACAGTAATATCAACAGGAACTCTTGATATTACTGTTGGGTTTTGTCTACTATACAAATGCTATATTCAAGTTGTTATTTCTGTGATGTTTTGTTGTCTTATTTCTGTGTTATTCTGGTCTCTGAAAAAATGGTCCAGAAGTAGTTATAGTATGTTCCCTTGACTTGGTCATAGTGGCTCTACCTTGCTCTCTTCAAAAACTTTAGATCCCTTTCTCCCCCAGGATGTGGCCAAAATTCACATTCAGTACCTGGATCCAAGGGTGGATCCAGGGTTTGTGAGTCTATAAGCCTGTAAAATTTAGATTATTTTCAAACATAACAAAATAATTTTGAATACAAGGTTACTTGTAGAGTTTCTCAAGGACTTCATACAATTAGGGGCCTTAAGCTGCAACTTCATTAACCTCATGGTAAATCCAGGATCAGTCACGTCACTTAACACATTCAGCAAACAAAGATGTTTTACTCCAATGCAGCTATTATTAATATATTTCCCTAACTGGCAAGCTAATGCATCTATAGCATTCGAGTCAGTTAAACTATCAACTACCATTTCTATCCCCCATTGAGGCATGGAAGAACTTCTGAGTCCCTTCCACATCATATCCAATTTGTAGGTCGCCAGGAATACTGCCTTAGACTCTTCTATCTAGCTACATCTAGACACAATGCTTTACCATGGCCACTAATTTTGGCATGTGTCTCATCAGGATTTTAAAAGAGATGGGAAAAGATCATCAGCTTTTGCTATGACCTATCTAACAACCACCACCACCAGTATTAGAATTCATAAGAGGATAGTAAAAGCACATGCATGTTTAAGAACTTACCAGCCCTTTTCTGTTCAAAATATACCTAGGGTGGAGTGGGTAAAGTATCCATTTTTGCTGTGGCAGAAGATTTATTTTATATCTATTTTGTGTGTCTTCTTTTTCGTTCTCAAGATGATAATAATTCTGTTCTAATCTCTGGTACAATAAAAGTGGAGGAATAAGAAAGGGAACTTAGTCTCCACCCTAACACAGGAAGATCCAATAAGAGGCATTGCAAAAATATCTCTCTCATTCTATATTTGTAAATTAGACTGTACAAAAAAGGAGTAAAATGATGGTCATTCAAAATCATGAAAGATATTCTGTTTTCTTTTCATATGTGGTAAATAGTGTGGGGATGATGACAGTGGAGAAACAGTGTTCAAAGGTACGGGAATAAGAGAGAACAATTAGAGGAATAAATCAGGGGAAACTGGTATAAATTTTACCTTCTCCTCTAGTCATTAGTGAAGTGAGCATGGGAGGTGGGGAAGGTTAGTGGGGGGAGAGTGACAGGGAGAGTGAGCATGGAAGATGGGGAAGATTAATAGGAGGGAGAGTGACAGGTGGTGGGAAAGGGGTAGAAATTGAGATATTTCAAGATTAATAGGCTATGTTTTCACTCTCCCTCCTAAAGATTAGATGCTATCTTCTGAAGATTTTCCATTTGTCTTTAGAAACAACATTATTTAACAATTTTTGAATTGGTTGCAAAAATATGAAAGTTACCCTTTTCAGATATTTACATTTTCTTGGAAATCACAATATAAAGAATGGAAAACAAGGAGAAATTACCTTGCTTTTCATGCTTGTTCAAGTGCTGGTGAAAGAATGTAGGTTGAATGAAAGAGAAAGCAAGACCTGAACTGGCTGATACAAAGAACGGAAATTTTCAAAGTAACTCTAAATGAGGTCAAAGATGAATATTTGTGGAAATAGGGGAAACAGGACTGTGGTATGTAGAAAGGTAGCTGTTATCATAGCATTAGAATATTAGCATATTTCCTTCTGGTTATCACAACAGTAAGTCTGGAAATATTTGTTGAGGGCCAGTGGAATGAAACTGAAGGTCATTTTAGTTGAGGCAGGTTAAACGAATATACAGATGGATTTTAGATAGGTTATTTTCAAGAGTATGAATGTTCTATATATAATAATGTTAGTTTAATATTGCTGAGTAGCAAAATACTACAAACTTAGCCATTTGTTAAAAAAAAAAAAAAATTGTTACCTCTTTGCTACTTCTGTAGGTCAAGAGTCTCTGCTAGCTCAAATGAACTTCTGGCTTGAGGTCTCACAATTGTGAAATTAAGGTGTTGGCCAGGCTAGGCTGTTATATAGAGTCTCTGGGAAAGACTGCTTCCAACCTCAGTCAGATTGTTGGCTGAATTTAGTCCATTATTACCTGTAGAACTGAAACCTCTATTTCCTTGCTGGCAGTCAGCTGGGGCTATTGTCAGCTCCTAAAAGCCATCCGCATCTACCAGTAAATAGCTCTCTCTATGTTCAAATCTCAAAACAGTGCCCTGAATCCCACTTGTGCTTCAAATCTCTTACATCCTCTTCTTTTGTTAGCCAAATAAAGCTTTCTGCTTTTAAGGGCTCATGTGATAAGATTAAACTCACCAGATAATCTCCCTTTTCTAAGGTTAAGTGTACCACATAACATGGGAATTATATCATACTTATGGGTTGTAGGGTTTTGGTGGGACATATTTGGGGTCCATTTTTGAAATTTTGTCTACCACAGTTTATGAGGACCTGAAGAATTAGATCAAATTCCCAATGATATAAAGGTAGACAGGTAATAATAACCTTTAAAAAAACATCAATCTGTTTGCCATGAAACTGGAAGATGTGCTTTTTAAATATGCGTAAATACAAAAGATTTTAGAAGTGGCACTGTGGCACATTTCTACCTTCTGCAATATAGCTGGGTGAGGTGGAGTAATCAACTATATTTACCTGAGAGGGCTACAGGGAAAGTGGTGATCTCAGGAGAGAAAAAGATTTAAGTTAATGGAGAGTGAACTATGGAAAGTTTTAATAATCTGTGGCAACTTGTTGACAATTGAATGACATCTTCAAAAGGTTCAATAGAAAACAATAGTGGGATTTAGGGACAATGAGCTGCCAGTAAGAGATCGGTATATATTAGGATGAAAATACAATAGGTATAAATTTTAAAAATTGCATTCTGGATTTTGATGAAGAAGTCAGAGAGCAATGTCATGGATGGAGCTGATTATTCAAAACAAAACTTTGGGGCAAATATGCTTATGTATCAGCACAGGCAAGGTTCCTGTTGCTTCCTAAAGCTCAGAGACGTGATAAGCCCATCAGAAATAAAGACCACATCAGCCATTTATACAAAACTACCATGTAACAGAAAGCATATGAAATACCTGACAGGTGTGGAGTTGAAATCAGGAGAGGGCAGTATGAAGTAAAATGTGAACACCTAGTAGTCAAGAAGGCAAAAGATTATTTGGATATCTTCCTAAGAATTCTCTTTCTTAAAGATCAGGCAAGTTCCATATGTTTCCTCAAATTACAGAACCTGAGAACTAAAGTTCTGGCATAGAGGGAATGATTGAATGAGCACCCTGGATCAAAATGATTGCAGTTAAATAAGGCTGATTTAATCACGATTTTTGATGTTCCTAATGAGACTGTAATTTATTCCAAGACTCAGGAAACTGAGAAGCATAATTTGATAGCTCTAGGTCACCACTAAGTTAAATTTCAGGATTAGAAGTAAAACCCATAGTTTAACCCAAACACAACAAAACTAGATAACAAAATGACAGGACTAGACAGGGAAGAATGAGACAATTCTTTAAAAGTTATTTTTCCCATTGGTGATCTCCAGATTATGTTTAGCTCTCCTGAAAAACTCAGACTGTGGCTTATTAAATACCCACCTCTGTAACTGCAACATGAGACACCTGAGAATTCTTCCATTGAACTGTTTGTTGTATATAAATGTGTAATAAGGACACCTCTTTACCATATCATATGTAAAACATTTCTTAATCCTCCCAGCACTGGATCTATGCATAATTTCATGAAAAATAAAATCAAAAGCAAGATTATACCATGTTTATAGTTTCTAGGACCTGTGATTTAACTAGCCTGTATCAGAGATACTATAATTTAGTGTAGTTCTGCACTGAATACTTAGAATATTACCCATAGTCTGTAGTTCTGGCTATGATGCTTTTTAGATTTAGTAGATTAAATCATGTTTTGTTCACAACAGATTTTATAAAATGTTTCTCTTCATGCAGTAAATAAATCTGTCATGAAATCAAAACATCATTGTTATTTTTCCTCATTTTGCTTATAAATGCTGGATTTAACCATTTTGGCAGCCACAGAAAAGTTTCTGTTTTAAAGGAATATAGGAGGGCGGAGCAAGATGGCCGAATAGGAACAGCTCCAGTCTCCAACTCCCAGCGCGAGCTACACAGAAGACCAGTGATTTCTGCATCTTCAACTGAGGTACTGGGGTCATCTCACTAGGGAGTGCCGGACAATCGGTGCTGGTCAGCTGCTATAGCCTGACCAGCGAGAGCTGAAGCAGGGCGAGGCATCGCCTCACCTGGGAAGTGCAAGGGGGAAGGGAATCCCTTTTCCTAGCCAGGGGAACTGAGACACACAACACCTGGAAAATAGGGTAACAACCACCCCAATACCGCGCTTTAAGCAACGGGCCCACCAGAAATATATATTCCTCACCTGGCCGGGAGGGTCCCACGCCCACGGAGCCTCCCTCATTGTTAACACAGCAGTCTGCGGGGATCTAACCGCAAGGCAGCAGCGAGGCTGGGGGAGGGGCGTCCGCCATTGCTGAGGCTTAAGTAGGTAAACAAAGCCGCTGGGAAGCTCGAACTGGGTGGAGCTCACAGCAGCTCAAGGAAACCTGCCTGTCTCTATAGACTCCACCTCTGGGGGCAGGGCTCAGCTAAAAAANNNNANNG
>NW_016809536.1:2476279-2513373 GCF_001698545.2 Rhinopithecus bieti | reverse complement strand
GGGGCCTATCATGGGGAGGGGGGAGGGGGGAGGGATTGCATTGGGGAGTTATACATGATATAAATGATGAATTGATGGGTGCTGACGAGTTGATGGGTGCAGCACACCAACATGGCACAAATATACATATGTAACAAACCTGCACGTTATGCACATGTACCCTAGAACTTAAAGTATAATAAAAAAATAAAATAAAAAAATAGAAATAAAAAGAAAAAAAAATAAAGGAATATAGGTACTTTAATATGTCTGGAAGTTTAGTGGAAATCACTAAGAAAATGTTATTTGATTTTGATTATACAACTATGCTCTTCAATATCTGATATTGTAAAGCCATATTTAATCAAAATATGAAATTTGACTCTCAATACTGTTCCATATCAGTTTCCTGTATCTTGGCAAATAATACACAATACACCGTGTAATACAAAACAGCATGATGGCAGTAATCATCACCTTCTGCTTCAATGCCATCACATCTTAAGTATTCCAAGACCCATATATCTTACTGCTTACACAGTTAACAGTGTGGTGTAGGCTCTAATGACAGCCTGCATGAGTTTAAATCCTAAGTTTTCCACTTAATAGTTGTGTGACTAAAAGCAAGTAAATTAATTTTTCTGTACCTCAGTTTTCTCATATACAAAATGTAATTTAATGTCTTATGCACCTACAAATGTTACAATTTTTCTTTTATAGGTAAAGAACTTATTGACTAACTATACAATTATTAGATATTATTATTTTAGAATCATAATTATCATTTTTTTTTTTCAGACGGAGTCTAGATCTGTTGCTAGGATGGAGTGCAGTGACGTGATCTTGGCTCACTGCAACCTCTGCCTCCCGGGTTCAAGTGATTCTCCTGCCTCAGTCTCCTGTTTAGCTGGAACTGCAGGTGCGTGCCACCATGCCTGGCTACTTTTTGTTTTCTTATTGGAGACAGGGTTTCATCTTGTTGGCCAGGATCGTCTCAATCTCTTGACCTCATGATCCGCCCATCTCGGCCTCCCAAAGTGCTGGAATTACAGGTGTGAAACACTGTGCCTGGCCCATAATTATCATTTTTAGTTTTAACACTAAAAAAAAAAAAAAACTTTCATTTTAGACAAAGGAGGTATATATGCAGGTTTATCACATGGGTATATTGCACCTATGTAGTGATCATAGTACCCAAGAGGTAGTTTTTCAACCCGTACTTCCTTCCCTCCCTCCACTATCTAGTAGTCTGCAGTTCCATTGCTTCCATGTTTATGTCCATGTGTGCTCCATGTTTAGTAAACAGAAAATCAAATACTGCATAAAGCATTGCTTAGAATTATGGCCTCCAGCTCCATTCATGTTGCTGTAAATGATAAGATTTCATTCTTTTTGATGGCTGTGTAGTATAATATGGTGTCTATGTGCCATGTTTTCTTTATTCAATTGAACATTGATGGGCAACTAGATTGAATCCATGATTTGTTATTGTCAATAGCGTGATGTAGAGCATGAGTGCACGTGTCTTCTCAGTATAATTGAGGTAGGGGATGGGACTCACCTGCAGAGGCAGAAATTCAACTCCAGATCAGATTGAAGACCGACTGAAACAGGGAAGAGGTGAAAGCATCTCTCCATAAGACAGGCCCACCAGTGCCATGTCCAGTTTACCAGTGCCATGGACACTCATGGAAGTTACCACTGATTTCCATGGCAATGAATGGAAGCAGCACCATTGTTCTGAAAAGTTCTGAATAACCTGACTCTTAATTTGCAAGTAATTAAAAGTGAGTATAAATATGACTGCAGAGATGCCCCTGAGCTGCTACTCTGAGCATACTGCCTAGGAGGTAGCCCTGCTCTGCAAGAACAGTACCTCTTCCACCGCTGCACACTGCTGCATCCATAAAACTTGCTAACAACACTGGCTTATCCTTGAATTCTTTCCTGAGTGAAGCCAAGAACCCTATTTGGAGGCTGCCTGCCTTGCATCAAGTAGCATCCAAAAGAGGCGGAACAAAGATGATGACATGAGAAACCCTGAGAGATGTCGTGGTTGACAGTCAGCAAGGTGACAGTGAGAGAGGAGAAGTGGTGATTAACAAGACAACAGGTGGAGAGACAGAGACAGTGAAAAGTTAGTGATCAAGGCTGCAAGAGCTGTAACACTGAGGCTACAACACCATAAATCTGCTAACACTGCTAAGCGTAACACTAACCAAAGGCGCTTTTCAGAGCCACGTCATTCCTCATAGGCAGAGCCCATTGGATGGGCAAGCAGCCACAGTACTGCTGCCTCATGTGGGACCCGCCACTCTCACTGGCAGTGGTGAGTTACTTGCCCCCATGCTGGCCCCTCCCACCATGATAACTAAGGCCACCCAAGCTGGGGGAATCTGAAGAAATCTTCAGGTACCATGTGGAAGATCAGTCAATGTCAGTTTTGCTCCTGTGGATGCGTAAGTTTCCTCTCTGCTCCATGATATTGGGTAAGCTAGCAAATAAAAGCATTTGAGGTGAAATAAAAGACTTTTAGGTGAAAGCACTCCCCATAAGACATGCCCATCAGTGCAATGTCGGTTTAACATTGTCATGACAACTCCTGGAAGTTACTGTCTCTTTCTATGGCATTGACATGAAGTACCACTCTTTTTCTAGAAAATTCTGAATAATCCACACCTTTATTTACATGTAATTGAGTATAAATATGACTGTAGAACTGCCTCTGAGCTTGCTCTGCAAGGAATAGTAACTGCTGCTGTTGTACATTGCTGCTTCACTAAAACTTGCTGTCTAACACTACTGCCTTGCCCTTGAATTATTTTCTGGGTGAAACCAAGAGTCCTCCTGGGTTAAGCCCCGATTTGGGGGTTCACCAGCCCTGCATCATAATTATCTACTTTCCTTTGGACATATACCCAGTAATGGGATTGCTGATTCAGCAACTGTGGAAAGTAATTTGAAGATTTCTCAAAGAACTTAATTTTAACGTTTCTTATTATTCTAATTTTCAGAGCCTCCAAGTAATTCTTACCCAAACTAGAAAAACTACCTTGCTATCTCTCCTTCTCTCTATTCCTACCTTAAAATCCATTTTCTCACTGTATACAGAGTAAGTGTTCTAAAAAGATAATATGATAGTGCCAGAGCCTGCAAAAACACATTTAGTGAATCACCATAGCCTTCAGGAGCATCATAATATGGTCCCATCCAGTTAGTGAAGCCACACATATTAAAGCTCTTCAAACTTCCAGCACTTTCTCATTACCCACACCTTCTCAAATGCTGTTTCCTTAATTAAAACACACTTCCATTCTTCTATCCATTCATTCCTTTAGCTCCTCAGAGAGGCAGTTCGAGTGTCACCCTATGCAAACTTTTCTGGTTCCTATCTTTAGGCTGAGAGAGAGGCCTCTTTTCTGTTTCATTTTCTACATATATGCTATTTACTGAATATATTTGTTATTCATTCTCTTGTATATCACTCCCATTATCTCATGATATCCCTGAGAGCAAGACAACATTTATATTTTTAGTGTATGAATAAAACTTGGTTGATGCACAATAAATATTTATTCAAATAATAAATAGATGGTAAATGAAAGAGGTGTAAAGACACGCTGGTGTCCACACACAATATCAATCCTTGGTAGGTTTATTTCTCCTCTACCAGAGCTCTAAATATGAGGATTTGGGCACAGTCCTCAACACGCTACTCCTTTCCAACACATTTTTCGATATGTCTCATTCAAACCATAGTTATAAATATTTTCTATGCTCCAAATTGACATCTCCATATCTTAACTTTCCTAAAAACTCCTGTGTTTTTTTTCCCCACATTTCCAGTGGGAGATCTAGTAGGTAACTAAAACATAGTGTCTATAACTGAATTCTTTATTTTCTCTCCCCAAATCTCCCTCATTCTGTCTCAAAAACCAAATCAGAGTATGTTCCTTAAGCCAAGACCCCAACCCAGGAGTCCTTTCTTTATTTCAACACTGTCCCCCACACTATCTAGAACCTGAGAAAATATTTTAAATTCTTTTTTGAAAATTGTACCATGAATCCCACCACTTCTTAATGCCTTCCTACTACTCTGATCCACACTACCATTGATTCTTACTTGAATTATTTCATTAGGCTGCTGAATAGATTCTCTATTTGCACTCTTGATTACCCACATTCATTCTCTACATGCAGCCAGAATGATTTCTTAAAATATAAAATATATAAAATGACCTCCCTGCTTAAAAATTACCCAGTAACTTACAATTTTACCTTTTAAAATATACAAATTTCTAACTGTACATCTCTAGGGGAAATTTGGGAGATACTATAGAAGATTTTGCAGCGTTATTTCACTTGAGGTACAACAAAGTTGGGTATTTATCCAGCAAACTTTCAGTTCATTATTGGCTTCTCATGCAGAGATTATTCTCTGGAATGTTTGAGTGCCACAAGAAGGCAAGGGAAATTTGGTGGTTGGAAAAAAAGAAAACAAAGAAAAGCACCCTCAGGTAAGTGTCTCAGATATAGAGGCAAACTTGCAAAGGATATGGATGGGGCACAAATACAAAATACTCTATTATGGCTTAAAAGCCCCAAAGGAACCTGGCCCTTGTTATAACTTCAACCTTAACCCCTGCAATCTTCCACCTCCTTCACTCTGCTCTGTTTATTCTGCTGCTCCTGTGACACCAATCACATCCTTGCTTCAGAACCTCCATATATGCTGTCCTGTTAGTCCAGAATGGTTTCCATTCACTTATTTCCAAGCCTGTCTTATATTTTTCACTCAGGAATGAGATCTCATGTGGCCTCCTGAAAGATGCCTTTCCTGAATCCCATTTAAAACATTACCCCTTACAGGGTTATAGATGTTAGGAATAATATCAAGATCATATATATATATATATAAATAATTTCAAAATATATATGTATTTAAGTTATATATAGTAACATAAACATGCCATATTTATGTTCGTATTGTATATTCTATATATCGCTTTATTTTACGTGATCCATAATGCCTAAAGTAATGTCTAATATGATTTATGTTATATATTTATATATAAAATATAATAATATAATGTAAACGATATATTACATTATAAAAATGATATAATATAATGTTACATAATATGATGTCTATTATTGATATATAAATATCAATTATGCTATATTGGTTATATATTATATATTGGTACATGTCATCTATTTAAATTATTATAGTATTAAGATTATTGGTATATAAATATACAGCTAATTATAATTACATTATTATAATATTTTACTAATTGCTAAGTATTGAATATTCAATACTGTGTATGTTTTATGATATATAATATATTTATATATTAACATGAAACTATATATATTTAACTAATAACTATATTTATAATTTGAAATTATTAATTATAATAGCATGGTAGATATTTGATGTGCTTGGAATTTAGTAGGACACTTGAAATATGTATCATTTCAAAAATATTATTATACATGTTTGTTAAATTAATCTTTTAAATAAATAATTTAGCTAATTCAGGGATATAACTGTAGTCATTACTTCTGTACAACCACACATTTTAAAATAAAAATATTTAAATACTAAGCAGAAATCATGGCATCTTTAAAATTTAGAAATATACATTTTATCTAATTAAATCCAAGAGTATATGAAAGCAAATAAAACACTACCAAGTGAGACTCATATTTTCTAAGAAATGTACAATATATTTAACCAGTGCGTAAGTAGACTACATACAAAGTAATACGTGTACAATAGTGATTTAGTGTGAATTCAGAAAGGTGCAGATTTATAACCTGCCTCTGTTACTTTCTACCTTTATGAACTTGGGAAATGTACTCAATTATTCATGGAAAATAGTAGATTCTACAGTTAGTCTGCACTAAATGAAATAAATGATATTTCTTCTCTGCATTTAAATATAACCCATTCCAAATATGAGTCTTGCAACACTGCAAATAATTTTATGTTTTACAAGATGTTTGTCAGAGTGCTAGCTTAAGGAACTCAAAATTATTAAGCCAATAAAAGTACTTCCATTGTAATCAGAATTACCCTTATTTTCCAGCTCACAGTTAATTTTTAAAAGACCAAAAGTTGAAATATGACAATGATGTGTACTATTAAATGGTACTGATAATTCAGTTTAAAACACCACCACCACTAGAAAAAATATTTATCGTGATTATATCAGTGCATTATATGCACAAATTAGAAATCCAGGGCAGTAAATATTTTGTTCACTTTAAATGAGTGTTCACTTTTGGTATAAAAATTTATATTACATTGCACTTTTTATTCATTATTTTAATTTCAAATATGATCAGTAAATTGGTTACTATCAATAAAGATGGTTAAATATCAAAAGAGGACTTACTTCAAAACTATCTTTTTTTCTATAAAATCGATTTAACTACTAATAGGAAAGGATGTTGATAGTCATGGTCAAAAAAGTATCTATGCCCCTAAGGTATACAAGGAGAATGAAATTATACATACTCTAAAATATTGTTTGACTTTTACATATTTTAATCTCCTTTTAGTCAGTCTTTTAACAGAACTGCTCTCAAGAAACAAAATTAAGTGTTTAGAAATCCTTTTCATGTATGACTTAATGAGTGAAGATGAAGGGAAGTCCATGCAAGGATAGTTAAACCTGGATTGTCATGTAATTGAGTTTTCTTCTCTGTATTCAAATATAATTTTCTCCAGGTACGCCTCAAAATCATGAAAAGTAACAAGTTAGTTAAAGCATAAGTATTGAAGTAGGTAGTAACATAATCTATAAAGAAGGCTTAATGCATCATTAAAATAATTTAAAGACATTAATGACTAGTCATAACTGATTAAAAATAGGCTCACTCAAAAAAAAAAAGAGGCAAAAACATGTGGAGTGGAAAAAATACTGATAGGTTTAGAGTAATACTAATTATTTTGTATATGATCTGATAGGAAATAGTTTTTAATTTTCTTTCTAGTTTTAAGTCACAAAAGCAAGATACAGTTTTTCTACATTTGCAGAAATAGGCTAGCTCTATGGTTATGCACAAAAATAATAATTGAGAAGGCACATAAAAAGGTAATTGATGAACCAACTTAGTCTATAAATTATAATGGGTATTATTCCCAAAGGAGGCACAGTCATAGTATAGATACAGAAGTCAGCAACACTGACAAATGCCACAGTAGGCTAGTACGGGGGGACTTAAGAGGACTACCTGGTGGAAACTGAAAATAGAGCCAAAAGATGGAATAAAGAAGATAGTTTTTAAGGGATATATAAAGATAATCATTAATGTTTGAGATTGAGCATATTACTACATTCTTATTGTCCTTGAACTTAGTGTAAACTAACGATAATTACGAAACTGAGTTACTCCATGTAGTATATTACCAATCGGTAACATTATGATGGTGGTTCTTGTCTAAGAAGCCAAATGACTCAATTCCTAAACAGAGCTTGTGAGCGGAATTTGCATTGGCCATCAAGGAAAAGTTGAAAGTACAGGGCATAAAGAAAACACGGGGTCATCAATTATTACCTCTAAAATTTATATAAATCTTCATATTTAACTTGCACCTTCACAAAGTCAATATTTTCTCACTTTTAAAAGTAAAACCAATAGATAATATAGTTTTCAGATGAGGCAAAATCATAAAAATGACTGAAATAAAATATAATTTAATATTTACATCAACATATCTTTCAGTCATGATTCTTGTCTGTCAGTATGAAACATGATATACAAATTGTTACACATGAAAACTTAAAGGGAATGATCTGAAAAATATGCATACATAATCTAATGTCTGGGGACTTTTTTAATGGTAGTTTTTAAGGAGAGTCAACGACAATAGACTTTTAGATATATATATACGACGTGTAGATTTTATGATTTCAGGTCACTTCCTCCTGCCACCTGGTAACATGAAAGTTAAAGAAACCATTTGCTACATATGTAATTGAAAACAATGAATATAATATAAATAAAATATTAGCATAATCAAAACAATCTGAAAATAAAATTTAATGCTCAAATCTCACCAAAGAAGATATATTCCCAAATGAAATATAAACGATTAGATTTTTATTTTAATTGTATATTCCAAAAGCAAAAAAGCACTTAAGTTAATGCACTAAGGTGACTGAGATTTAACTGTAAATGTATATGTTGGTCTAAGAATAAATGAGTTTTATATATTTATTCACAAATTCAGAAGGCTGTATAGTTTCACCATACTTAAAGATTAACATTTCAGTTTAATTGCATAGTACAAACTTATAAGTACTTAGCAATTTATTCATCAATAAAAATGGACTACTGGAACAGAATAGAAAACTCAGATATAATAACTCACTTCTATAACTATCTGTTCTTCAACAAACCTGAGAAAAATAAACAATGGGGCAAACATTTCTCATTTAAAATATGGTGTTAGGATAACTGGCTAGCCATATGCAGAAAATTGAAACTGGACCCCTTCCTTATACCATGTACAAAAATTAACTGAAGATGGACTAAAGATTTAAATGTAGAACCCGGAGCTATACAAACCTTGGAAGACAACCTAGTCAACACCTTTCAGGACATAGACACGGGCAAAGATTTCATGACGAAGTTGCCAAAAGCAATTGCAACAAAAGCAAAAATGGACAGATGGGATCTAATTAAACTAAAGAGTTTTTGCACAACAAAAGAAACTATCAACAGGGTAAACAGACAACCTGCAGAATGGGAGAAAAATTTTCCAAACTGCATCTGACAGAAGTCTAATATCCAGTATTTATAAAGAACTTAAACAGATTGACAAGATAAAAACAAAAACCCCATTAAAAAGTGGGCAAAGGACGTGAACAGACAATTCTCAAAAGAAGACATGCATGCATCCAAGAATCATGAAAAAAGAAGCTCAACGTCACTTATCATTAGAGAAACGCAAATCAAAACTATGATGAAATATCATGTCACACCAGTCAAAATGTGTATTATTGAAAAGTCAAAAAAATGACATGCTGGTGAGGTTGAGGAGAAAAAATAAAGCTTATATACTATTGGTAGGAGTGTAAATTAGTTCAATCACTACGGAAGACAGTGTGGCAATTCCTCAAAGACCTAAAGACAGAAATACCATTCTACCCAGCAATCCCGTTACTCGTTATATACCCAAAATATATAACGAGTATAAATATTTGCATTTTAAACACATATGCATGCATATGTTCATTGCAGCACTATTCAGAAAAACAAAGATATGGAATCAATGTAAGTGGCCATCAGTGGTACACTGGATAAAGAAAATGGGGCACATATACAACATGGAATACTATGCAGCCATAAGAAAGAATGAGATCATATACTTTGCAAGGAGGTGGGTGGAGTTGGAGGCCATTATCCTTAGCAAACTAATGCAGAAGCAGAAAACCAAATACTGCATGTTCTCACTTACAAGTGGTAGCTAAATATTTAGAACACATGGCTATATAGAAGGCAACAATACACACTGGGACCTATTGGAGTGTAAAGGGTAGGACAAGGGAGATGATCAGGAAAAATAACTAATGTGTGCTAGGCTTAATACTTGGGTGATGAAATAATCTCTACAAAAAACCCACATGACATCTGTTTACCTGTGTAACAAAACTGTACATCCTGCACATGTACTTAAAATAAAAGTTAAAAAAAAGAAAAAAAAATCACTTGATGCATTTTATATCTTACCACTAAGCCACTAATATGCATTGCTAATTCAAATTCAATAAATTTTATTATTAACATAAAAATAAAAATAGAAATAATCACTATGCTAAACTATGTACCCAAATTTTTCCAGAAAGCAATTTATGTGTAATGACTATAAATATACATGTTCTTAGCTCAAGGATGCCTTATTTTAAATAAAAAAGTGCTTCTTTCTATGTTTTCAGTTAAAATAATCAGAAAGACCTATATGAGTTTGAATTATTCCAAATTTGGTTGGAATAAACAACTTGCAAAAGCTTCTGTAAATGTGTAGTCACAAGAGAGCCATCTGGCTCCATGTAATTATACCCATCTCTCATCCAATTCTGAATTTTAAATGTAAAAGCAGGCCCAGGAATATCATACAGATTTGTGATATACACTTGGGGATTGCTGATCTATAAACGAATTAACAGGTTTTATTCATATGGGTGTGTTCCATCTTCATTTATATTTCAAATCAGAAGAAAGTACAGATTCAGAGATTACTGAATGAATTGCTGCTAGTATGAATTTGTTTCTACTGAAGTATTTCAGAGTGACATCAAATAGAAATTAAGACACACATTGGTGTAAGACAAAAAGTAGAATCTGCCTCACTTTTTTTTTTTCATGTAAGTACTTTGAATCAAGTTGATAGATGCCTCATGAATACAAAATAAGTTTGTGGGTATTTATTGTAAAAGATCACTGACTTCTGCAGGCTTGCTGCAAAGGATTGAATTTGGTACTGGCATATTATGACCAAATTTGCATTAGTTTATATTTTTCCTAGACTGTCTTCTTTCTTTAGAATACTACTTTTCTGGAATAGAGAATAAACTTTTTTTTTATTTTAAGTTCTGGGATACATGTGTAGAATGTGCAGTTTTGTTATACAGGTATACACGTGCCATGGTGGTTTGTTGCACCCATCAACCCATCACCTGTATTAGTTATTTCTCCTAATGCTATCCCTCTGCTAGTCCCCGACCCACCGACAGACCCCAGTGTGTGATGTTCCTCTCCCTGTGTCCATGTGTTTTCATTGTTCAACTCCCACTTATGAGTGAAAACATGCAGTGTTTGGTTTTCCGTTCTTGTGACAGTTTGCTGAGAATGATGGTTTCCAGCTTCATCCACGTCCCTGCAAAAGACATGGACTCATCCTTTTTTATGGCTGCATAGTATTCCATAGTGTATATTGTGGCCACATTTTCTTTATACAGTCGTATCTATTAATGACATTTTGGGTTGGTTCCCAAGTCTTTGCTCTTGGTGATAGTGCCACAATAAACAATACATGTCATGTGTCTTTATAGTAGAATGATTTATAATCCTTTTGGGTATATACCCAGTATGGGATGGGCTGGGTCATATGGTATTTCTCTAGTTCTAGATCTTGAGAATAGCCAAACACTGTCTTCCACAATGGTTGAACTCGTTTGCACTCCCACCAACAGTGGTAAAAGCATTCCTAATTTCTTCACATGCCTCTCCACAATCTGTTGTTTCTGACTTCTTAATGATCACCATTCTAACTGGCATCAGATGGTATCTTATTGTGGTTTTGATTTGCATTTCTCTAATGACACAGTGATGATGAGCATTTTTTTCATATGTTTGTTGGCTGCATAAATGCCTTCTTTTGAGAACCGTCTATTCATATCCTTTGCCCTTTTTTTATGGTGTTGTTTGTTTGTTTGTTTGTTTGTTTTCTTGTAAATGTGTTTAAGTTCTCTGTAGATTCTGGATATTAACGCTTTGTCAGATAAATAGATAGAAAAAATTTTCTCCCATTCTTTAGTTTGCCTGGTCACTCTGATGATAGTTTCTTCTACTGTGCAGAAGCTGTTTAGTTTAATTAGGTCCCATTTGTCAATTTTGGTTTTTGTTACCATTGCTTTTGGTGTTTTAGAACTCTTTGCCCATGCCTATATTCTGAATGGTATTGACCATGTTTTCTTCTAGGATTTTTATTGTTTTAGTTCTTACATTTAAGTCTTTAATCCATCTTGAGTTGATTTTTGTATAAGATGTAAGGAAGGGATCCAGTTTCAGTTTTCTGCATGTGGCTAGCCAGTTTTCCCAACACCATTTATTAAATAGGGAATCTTTTCCCCTTGAGTAGAAACTTTTAACAAAATTTTTACCCTAACACAATAGCATTACAACCACATATACCCTTTATTGTATAGATTACATATTCTATCCTTGTATGGATGACATTGTCAATTGCTGTCTCTCCTGCCTCTGCTTGTCACTTCAAATATTTTGTCTTCATAGGTTCTATTGTATAGTATCAATTCTAGTTTGATGCCTTATTCATGTGTTATCAATTGTATATCCAGCTCATATTATAGTAATTATAGTAATTAACATTTTAGCCAGATCTCAGTGTTAAGGCACTCAGTTTATGAGTAACTTGACCAAATAAAAGTATTTTCAGGATTGTATTATCTTAGTTTATTTTCTTTGTAGTTCCATAGTTAAAATATATGCCAATTCATTTACTATAGACATATCCTAAATGGATAATTTAAAATGTATACAAAGCTATGTGAATAGATCCATTTATGTATGAAACCACCTGTTTATGTAAGTGTATATTATATTAATAAATTAAAACTAACTTAAACATCTAGTAATTCCTGAATCATTGAGTAGTAAAGACCCATTCAAATCATGATAACATATATAGACATTTAAATATATATATACACATATATACATATACACACACACACATGCATATATGCATTTAAAAGAATCTTGGTAAAAAGCACATGAAATATATGCATGGAATGTCCTAATTCTTCTGCATGTTTTAACAAATTCAGATGTGTGTTATTTTGTGTCCAGGAACACATGTATACACACATATATATGCAAAACACAATATGTGGAAAATGGAAAACAAAGCAAAAGTATTTTCAAACAGTAAATTACAAAAATAAAATACACAGCCCAAATGCTTTAAAAGTTTAATATGAATTAATAATTAGCTTAAAGAGATCAAAAAATATTTTTCCCAAATAATTAATTTGGTTTAAGTGAAAGTAAGTTTAATGAGAAGTAAGGAAACAGAAGAATGACTACTTCATAGACACAGCAGCCCAAATAATTTTCCAGAATAAAACATTTCTCTTCAAAGCATGGAATTTTATTATTATGCCAAAATAATATAGAGTGAGAGGCATGCATAGATAAAGACAGAAAGAGAAAAAGAAAGGTGAGGAAAAGTCGGGGAGAGAGAAAAGTAGAAGCAGAAACAAAGTGGCAGAGAAATAAAGAATCATTACTATGAAAAAAGAAAATATATGATTGATTTTCCTTCCCAGAAAACATATTACCAGAAAAGCAATTGAGTGTATTGATGTGAGTTCTTACCTAGCAACTTTATGAAGCCTAATATATACTTTTTATTTCTTTGCAAAAATGTTGTTTATAATTGACATGTAAAATTTACATGTTTATGGAGTACAGTGTGATGTTCCAATGCATGTACACATTATTGTATAATGATCAAATTAGGGTAGTTAGCATGTCCAACACCACAAAACGTTATTATTTGTTTGTGGTGGTAACTTTCAAGATCCTCTTTTCTAGCCATCTTGAAACATACAATATATTGTTATTAGCTATAGACACCCTACTATATAATAGTATATAAAGTGTGTAATAGAATACCAGAAATTGGAGTCTATATTATTCTAATGAAACTGTAGGAGGCAGCAAAGTCCTTTTTCTGGCTGGGAGACCTGAGAAAGTTCATATAAAATATAGAGTCCATTGAGTGGTACTTCTGAGATTTCCCATTGCAGACCATCCCATTTGTTTCCAGTCTCTGTCCATTCAAAATAAGAAATGAAGATTACTAACCTTTATGCTGACAGTCATTCTGTAGAACCCATCCAGTTTCTGCATGGGCCTGGCTGATGAATTTAAAGGACGTAGAAGAAGAATCTCAATCTCCATATCCTTTGACTTATTCATGGTGACAATAATCTCTACCATACACCCACAGGAAGAAATATTAGTTTTAGCTTACTATTTTGGATAGGGGTGGAGTCAAGCAGTGTCAGAGGTGGTGGCTATCACGGAGTAATCAACATTAGTGACTAAAAATACTAACATCATGGTCAGAGGTCTGACCAGATGCAATGGGAGGAAACATAGATGCCACCTCTGGAAGGAGTGCCAACAGGCAGTCTCTGGATGGGAAGAATGTCCATCAAATTGTAAGAAGATCACATAACATAGGAGATACTGGTTTGGTCATCATAGAAGACATGTATAATCTGCTGCAGTAAATTTAAAAAAAAAAACTGAATTGATCAGGCAAGCACTCTGTAGAGATTTTGCTTTATTTTTTCTAAGAGCAGTAAACACCATTCACATTTTTAAGATAAAATTTGGAAGGAAGAGGCCAAATTTGAGAAGTCAAGAGAATTCAGCATTATCATTTCAAAGGGTACTACAAGAGATTGTCATGGTGAGGGATGATGGTAGCTTTGGTCTAGGGGAATAATAGTAGAAATGAAACTCATTGGATTAGACATAGATTTAGGAAATAAAACAGAATTTACAAACAGGTTGGATAGAGTAGGTACAGGGGACTTAGATATTGTTGATAACCCCTAGGTTTCTGGCAGTGCAGAAAAAATTGTGGTGCTGTTATTTAGATGAGGAACATGTTTAGATGAGAATTTCCTAAGTTTTATTGGCAGATTTGTAAATGTGAAGTGTCTTGTAACACTCCACCAGAGGACTAGGTATATTATATTAGTAGAAAGGATAAGACTAGGGATTTAAATAGTTTAAGCAGCTGGGAGTATCTGAAACTTTGGTAAAATTATATCACTTAGGGAGAGATTACAAAATGAAAAGAGGAGGTCTTCTAGGGTAGAAACTTGACTTTTTATATTATGTAGTTATCTGTAGGTTACTACAAATCTACAAGGAGGCTGATAATGAGAGTGCAAACAGGCAGAAAGATTTGGTTTATTTTCCCACAGAAGCTTCCTGACTCATATTAATGTTAATATTATATTAACTATAATGTAACTACTCAAATGAACCAATACAGTTGAGGAAACTTTCCCTGTAATACAAGTATTTTGCAATAGGTAAATGTATGCTTATAGATAGTATGTTAGGAGAGTAATATTAAATAGATAAGTTTTAATTCAAAAGTATGAACTAAGAACTTTAGACTGGTTTTTCACAAGTTTAACTCTGATGATAACTTTTCTGAAAGGCACTGAGATTTTGTGTTTATTGGGACAAAATTATGTTCTTGTTCAATATTATAATAAGATATTATTAATGGTGTAGGTTTGCTCAATTCCCTAAATTTTATTTTAGACTTTTGCCTGACTGTACGTCATTGTTTCATCAACTACAACTACTGAGATCTCTTTATAACCAGGCAATCAACATCAAATGAAAAGTAAATGCAATTTTTAAATTACTGTGACTAGGTCCACAACCTCATGGATAGTTCAAATTGAGATTTTAAATTATACCTTAAAGAAATATGAATTATTATTATTAATTTAAAGCTAGGCTAGATGAATAAATGTTTAGAAGATAGAGACATATAAAGGATAAATATATACTTGAGCGATGAGAGAGAAACATACACACACAGGGGGCAAAGGAAGAGAAGCAGAGAGAACATTAGAAATGGATTCACATTTTTGTTCATTTAGTGCAGAGATATTTTGTGTGGTCATCAACAAGAAAATGAAATATTTGAGATCTTAAATTATTGTCAGCATACTTTGGAGCTTGTAAGAATGAACAATGCTTATTAATTCTAACGTGTTTGTGAATGGTGTTGTGGAAAGGAAACAAAACTGGGAGTCAGCAGGCTTATTTTCTGCTCCTGATTGACTCATTGATTGTATTTATTGCCAAAAATTATTTTATGGATATCAGATCCATAGAGCAACCACCTAAAAAGAACGTACCAATCACCTCAGGACTTAAAATTTCCCTAGCTTACTTTTTTCCATCCTTATCTCATATTCCAAGCTAGAGTAATTGTGAAATTTTGATTGCTTGAACATTTGTAACATATTGCAAGATTTTATGTTTTCCTAATAAACACTGTGCTTTATGAGAGTAAAGACTTTCTTTATCCTCATTAACATTCTTCTTCTTTTTTTTTTTTTCTTTTGAGACGGAGTTTTGCTCTCATTACCCAGGCTGTAGTGCAATGGCACAATCTCAAATGGCACAATCTCGGCTCACCGCAACCTGTGCCTACCGGGTTCAAGCGATTCTCCTGTCTCAGCCTACCGATTAGCTGGGATTACAGGCATGCACCACCACACTCAGCTAATTTTGTATTTTTAGTAGAGATGGGGTTTCTTCATGTTGGTCAGGCTGGTCGCGAACTCCCGACTTCAGGTGATCTGCGTGCCTCAGCCTCCCAAAGTTCTGGGATTACAGGCGTGAGCCAACGAGCACGGCCTGAATAACATTCTTTAGCCAGAACCTAACAAACTTATCACATAAATGGCACTGCATAGTTATAAAAAACTTGATGAGTATTTACGACTTTTTACATTCTCACATCTGGAACTTTCAAAAATCCTGTAATGATTTTCTTGTACCATCTTCCTTTCCTCTGGACACTTCCCTCCCTTTTTCATCTGCTTAATTAACATGTATTATTTTTTCACAATTCGTTTTTATTTATTTACAATAATATATTTCCTGAACTTTAACATTAGCATGTTCATCTTTGTTGTGATGTTGCCAAGCTGTTCACACCTTACTACTTTAATTTTTCCTTATATATAAATTTCCAATTATTTCTCTCTCAAATTATTATTTGGAGTGACTCTTCTCCCTATGCTTTTGTCAAAATCTGGCTCCTGAAAGATTAGTAACAAAACTTATTGATAAGATCAAGGAGAATGAACATTATCTCACAAAACTTTGGCAGTGTCTCAGAAAAGAAAAGGTATAGTCGGATTTATTAAAAATTATAAATTTAATTTCTAGAAGGCCTTTCAATAAAAGATCTTGATTAGATTGGAGGAAGCAGGAAGGTGATACAAATGTGTAAGATTCAGTGTCTTTTTTAATTCTTTGAGCCTTGGCTTTGTATGTTTGTAATTATTGGGATTTAGGGTTACAAGGGTTGAGTATCAGATTAAACTACTTTAAAGAAAATAATATTTTTTACTATTATAACTAAAACTCCAGGGCCAGAGATGGTTTAAAGCACAACTGATTCCATCTTTCCATAACACTGCCCAGATCTAACCTCTTTGTTACTGTTTTTCTCACCGCTTTCTTCTGTGTTGCCTGCTATTCTGGACAGATCTCTTAGGATTAACAACTAGGGCAGTTCCAGCTTAGTATTCTTTCTGTTTCTGGCGCAAAGAAAAAGTGAACGTTCCTTTCATTTTGAAGTCAAAACCATCTAAAATGTGTACCTTATTGGCTTCACTCAGTTTACACTTCTGAACTAATAATAACTGACAAGAGGATAGAATCCTCTAATAGGCCAGGTATAGTTTAAATGTTTATTCCTGATACTGAAGAAATAAGTGTGGTTACTTTTTAACCCTGTAGACAGAAAACTGAAAGAGTCGTGTCCCTCAACAAAGTAAGATGTTGTTTCCAAAATAAAAGAAATGGACACACTGTAAGCAAAAACAATTTCTAGTTCTAACAATGAAAATTAACAATCAATTAGCTTCTTTTTGGGTGCTTACACAATAATCTCTACGTCTACTATCACATTATATTTTAATTGCATCACTAAGAGCTAAATGACCCAAATTAAACTTGCTCATTACTGTTACCCAAGCATTTATCCAAGTGGCTAGAATATAGAATCTATAATTATGTGCTTACTGAATGAGTGAATGACTAGATTGAGCAAATAATTGTAATTCTTTTGAAGTTAGAATTTTCTTTTAAATATTATTATAGTGTCAAATTAATTTGTATAATTGTATTACTAGCTTACATTAGTGTAATTATTAAAATCCATATAATAATAATACTCAACTAATAAATTTGTTCTAGGACTTTCATAAATTATAATAATACCTATATTTTCTTAAATGTCCCTGACCAATAGTAAGCACTAAATAAATGTTAAGGGTTAACAATAGTCATTACCAAACATATAAAGTTAGATTGGGAGACCTAAGGAACACTAGAATTTTATAGAGATTCAAATTTGTATGAATCCATATTAGCAGTTTGATAAGTGATAGAAAAATGTTTTTAAATGTCTGGAGTTTTGCTTTTAATAAAATTACTTTCTAATGTTGTTTTATAGCATTTCTCCAGAGGAAATTGAATAATATTTTCCTCTAAATCCACGCAGGATAAATGATCTGGAGTCGTTAGAATATAGTATCATGCACAAACAACTAGACAGGAATTCTATTACAGATGATTAGTCAACCGTGAATTCAGCACCCACCAGATGGACAACTCCAGTGTACCACATGAATTATGTGAGTTACAGCTGCAGCTCTGGTAAAAACTAAAATGCTCTTGATGAACAGCTGCCGTTTTCTTAAGATTCTAGACAAGGGATACTAGTTAAGTTTTTTATTGCCATAGCATGTGGCATAGAAAAGACTGATTACCTTAAAGAAAGGTTGTATTAAAAAGCATTTATAGTCTGCTGTGTTAACTTTACTTTTAAGGGTCTTTCCATATTTACATTTAGAGCACCTACACTGTTATCTGATGTGAATCTTACGTGCCTGTAACTCAAAATGAACAACAGTAAAATTGTTTGGGCTATTAGATAATGACAGGATAATGTGTTATACATGGAACTATAAAAATACAGATTAAAATACTGAGATATTGAGGTTCAAAATTGTCAATATTCAGTAGATGAGTAAGATAAGTTTGTATATTTACTCTTGATTACAGATATTTCTTAAAAGGTAATTTTAAGTACCAGTGTTGTAAAATTCTCACAGAAATAAGCCTTTAAGTTCTCTTATTACATCTGAGTTCTGACATACGAAAACTGAAAAATAAGCTAGTACTTATTAAAATTATTTTTTAAATTCATAGTACTATAATTTAAATATATGCTTTGTGCTAATACTAATTTGCCTACTTTGAGAAGAGAAGAATTCTTTCATTGTGTATGACTTTACAGCACAAGAAATCTTGGATTTATTTTATATGTGGTGTTATCTTATTCCTTGTTGTTTCTAAAAGGATTTGTTTGTTTGGAGTGCTTGTATTTATTTTTACATGGAGTTAGCTCTGTGTATAAATGTTTTGCTAAGCATACTTTCATCTGTATAATTTACTTTGGTTTACAATCGTGATGCAGAATATTCTTCCTTACTGCACATAAATTTGAAGTCTGTAATGAGATTATAAATGATCATCGACATATTTAGTTAATGATGATAAAAACCTTTTATCTGATTCAGAAAATAAAATAAAAGTATTTTCCTCAGAATATAGTCTGGTAAAAGTTTGTCAATTTTTACTGAAGTAAATCTTATGAACAATATGGAACACTTTGATTTTTTTTTTATACTTTAGGCTCTGAGATACATGCGCAGAATGTGCAGGTTTGTTACATAGGAATACATGTGCCAAGGTGGTTTGCTGTACTCATCAACCTGTCATCTACGTTAGGTATTTCTCCTAATGCTATCCCTCCCTTAGCCCGCCACTTCTCAACAGATCACGGTGTGTGATGTCTCCCTTCCTGTGTCCAAGTGTTCTCCTTGTTCAACTCCCACTTACGAGTGAGAACATGTGGTGTTTGGTTTTTTTGATCTTTTTTTTTTTTTTTTTCCCATCCTCATCCCACTGCACCAAGGAATCCTCTGTTAACAGGCTGTGCAAATCTTTTTTTTTTTTTTCATTTTTGTATTATACTTTAAGTTCTAGGGTACATGTGCATAACGTGCAGGTTTGTTACATATGTATATTTGTGCCATGTTGGTGTGCTGCACCCATCAACTCGTCAGCACCCATCAATTCATCATTTATATCATGTATAACTCCCCAATGCTTGAAAACACTTAAAAATTTTAAGTAACAATAAACTAATTAAAATGGTAAACTTAAATATAATTAAACATTTTCATATCACACTTTAATATTTTTCTCTATTCTTAATTAGTGATGTTTTGTAAAGCTGAAGTGCAAATATAGATTTGTTAACCATACATGCTGAATATATTCACATTTATTATTCATTTGAACATCATATATATATGGTGACACACAGGTATAAATCACTGACACTATCCAACAGTTTTAAATATTAGACATAGACAAATAGAAAATGAAATGCTATATTGTCTTTAGAAATTTATTACCTAAACAAGAAAACAAAAACTAAAATAGAGTAGAGAGTGAAGACTATTATACTTAGTGCATGATTAAAAAATAGGGGTATAAAAATAGGAGTATTCAATTCAACATGAGAACATCAAGAGGAATATTTGATGCGTAACTGGTAAGATAAACAAAATTGCACTAGGTATGCAGGGAAAAAGTGGTATACAGTTACAAAATTGCATCATGTACTGATCAATAATCACATAACACTTAATGATAGGACATAGAGACTGAAGTTGAGGTTTGAAAGTATCTTGCTGAAGATTTTACCAATGAAGCATTAGGAAGTCATCACAATCTTTCACAAAGTCAATCTGCTGTTAATCATTAAAGAATTAACAAGGTATCAATATTAGGTTTTATTCTATGTCATTCTTTTGTAACAAATATATGAGGAAAGTAGTCTTACTATCTCTATTGTTACAGATAAGCATACATGGATTTAAATAACTAACTTCCCTAAGTTAATAAAGGTTGAAAAATGTGTATTGAAATATGAGTTTTTCAGACACCCCAGGCTCTAAGTTCTTAACATTTGCCAGGCTGTTTGCTATGTGCTTTGCTAAGTATTTATTTTAATTTTCACAACAATCTCATGAGGATATTTTATGATCTTCCCATTGTTGTTGAGGAAACGGAGGTATAAAAAGGTAAACTAATTTGCCTAAGTTCCCAGCCAGTATGTTGCAAAGCCAGACTTTGAACACATATTAAGTGTTAGCATGACCTATTGTATTTAATGCTGTATGAAAATAGTACATAAATAATATTGGAATGTACCATAGGAATATATAGGAATGTAATCTAGGAACTACTATAGGAATACACACACACACACACACACACACACACACACACACACACACAGAAGTGAATTTCCAAATAACTCTCTTTGTTAGTCAGCATTTTAATAAATTTTCATGTGGAAAATCTGGGAATATAAAGGGTTATCATATTTTGCTGCAACTTGAGATTTTTCAGATCAGCTTTACTAAAACAAATACAGGGTTGCATTATACCCTGAGGTTGACTTTAATTCAAATTATGTAGAAATCCATAAAATTTCAGAAAAATGTAAGCAGGCAAGGTAATTAGCAAACAGGTTTGGAAAGTATACACAAAAATTTGTGTGGGTTTTTTTTCCAGAAGAATCAAATATTAGATAGCAAAAAATTAAAAAGAAAGTTATCTAAATGCAACTGCTACTTAAAAGTATGGATTTATTTTAAATGAAGCTAATCAGTTCTAATTAAATATAGTATACCACATCATATAACATAAGTGCTCTTTCAAAGCAGGCACTAAATAAACACAGATTTGTTTTTGGAGATATGGAATACTATTCAATGAATGACAGAATAAGAAAATGAACAAATGACAGTTCCACTTGCAGTCTTTTAAGGACATATAAGACAGATATAAATTTTAAAATATATTTAATTAACTTTGTTTTGTAGCTAGATATAGCTATATTTATATTCTCATACACATATACATTCTCCTTATATATAAACTTTCATAGTCACACATACATATACATATATGCAATACATATACACATATACACATGTATACATATGCATATACACACACACATGCATACACCTCTTCCACAAATATATATATATATTCCACATATATATATTTGTTTTAAATGTTAAGACAGAGATTTACAGCAACATATAAAATCTATAATCAAAATTTATTATACAAGTACTGAGTTCTAACTCACCCCAGGTCATTTATTAAAAGCAAAACCCATTTCCTCACAAAATCAAATGTAAGGAGAATATCCTTTAAGATTTGGTTTGTCTAAGGGTAACAACATAAATTATTTTATTTCTAGCATAAGTTTGTTTTCTGCCTCCTACTCCAGTCTTTTTTTTTTTTTTTTTTTTTTTTAGATAAATTGTTCTCACATGTTTATTTTCTTGAAGTAGTTGAGATTCAAGGAATTTTTATTGTTTCTTCTGATTTTATTTTATTTTATGCTTTTTGAGACGGAGTCTCGCTATGTCGCCCAGGCTGGAGTGCAGTGGCCGGATCTCAGCTCACTGCAAGCTCCCCCTCCCGGATTTACGCCATTCTCCTGCCTCAGCCTCCCGAGTAGCTGGGACTACAGGCGCCCGCCACCTCGCCCGGCTAGTTTTTTTGTATTTTTTAGTAGAGACGGGGTTTCACCATATTAGCCAGGATGGTCTCGATCTCCTGACCTCGTGATCCATCCGTCTCGGCCTCCCAAAGTGCTGGGATTACAGGCTTGAGCCACCGCGCCCGGCCGTTTCTGCTGATTTTAAAAGGATCATACACTGAAGACTTTGTTTTGTTTCCTAGGTTTCCTGACACCTAGAAGATGACTTGGCACATTTTATGTGCTTAATAAGTATTAGCTGAATGCATAATGAATTGCAAATGTTCAAACAATACAGAGTACCACACCCTAATTTAATACTGAAGAGATAATCACTGTTAACAATTTGTTAACAATTTGTTGCATGTCTCTAAATTTTAGAGACATATACTACTGCAGTTTAATCAACAGTATTCTCTCTGGCTCCAGCTCACAAGTTCCATTAACTATGGTGATTTTTTCATTATTATTATTTCTTTACATTTTGTTTGTTTGTTTTCATTTTGGAACTTCTGCCTAGCATTTCTTTTCCACTCCTGATTACCTGGACACCTCCTTCTCTGTAAACCATTCTGATATCTCATGCATAGAATATACAAATCCTCCCTCATTTTTACTATCATTTAACCATGTATACAGCTTTGTAATCTCACTCACAATTCTATATTAATAAACTTATTATTTACATACATATTTCCTTGACTAGAACATGAGGGTTATTATTATTTTTAACTTTTAAGTTCAGAGGTACATATGTAGATTTATTATATAGGTAAGCTTGTATCATGGGGGTTTGTTCAGATTATTTCATCACTTGGGTGTTAAGCCTAGCACCCGTTAGTTATTTTTCTGATCCTCTCCCTCCTCCCACCCTCCACTCACAGAAAGGTCCCGGTGTGTGATGTTCCCCTCTTTGTGACCATGTGTTCTCATGATTTAGCTCCCACTTATAAGTGAGAACATGCAGTATTTGATTTTCTGTTCCTGTGTTACTTTGCTAAGGATAATGGTCTCCAGCTCTATTCATGTCTGACATGATCTCATTCTTTTTTATGGCTACGTAGTATTCCACTATGAGTTTTTGAATCCAATGCTAGGTTTTATTTGTTTTTATATTCTTAGGAAAGATTGCTGTGCCTGAAATTTATATTTTTCCATATTTCCAAAATGATTTCATTGCCATAAAATGCATACATACCTCTACAAATTTTAGAATTATTATGAATTTCATGAGTTTTCCTTGAAGTTCTGAGATTTTCAGTGGAATTATTTGAATTAAAATGATCTCAAAGAGCAATCTTCCAAAATGTAGCAATATCAATGTTTGTATAATGTGAGTTGATATTTTATCTATGCTTATATTTAAGCATAAATGATATAAGTGCATATATTAATATATACATATAAATTAGTAAACAAATAATCGAAATAACTGTTGTTGCAGGATATTGTTCTTACGATGTTTAAAATATACTTTAGAATATAGTTACTTTTGCATTTTTTATCCCATTAACTCTTCTTAAAATTGCATTTAATATTTACATTAAATGTTTACTGCTATTATGACACTTTCTCCCCTCCTGCTTAGGTATTGTTGTTTAATCCATAAATTGAGGTTAAAGTCCTCTCTCTTTTATATATTAAATTTATATTTAGCCTGTACTCCCTTTTCCCTGGTATAATTATTAAATCTATATTTATCTATATCCATACCTATGCCTCTGGTATATGGATGTTGGTCAGAGATTGGTTTAACATTGAACTATTCAACAGGGTAGCCACCAGTCATACAAAACTATTAAAAATTATATTTTAATTGCATACAATTTAAACTTATGTCCTAACCCCATTTCAAGAGCTCAGTAGCCACATGTGGCTACTAGCTATTCTATTAAGCAGGGCAGCTATGGAATATTTTCACCATCCCTTAAATTCAATTTGTCAATGATGATAGAAGAGCTTTGGTATTAGAATATATATTCATTACTAGTTTAGATAATGTTGTACTTAACAGCACACATGACAGGCAATAAAGTAACATTTCTTTGGGATTAACATGAGAAATCAAGGAGCATGTTTTTTTGTGAAGTTCATTGGCATATGAAGACAAAAGTCTCCTACATTGCGTGAAACCATTCTGATCTTTTTCTTCATAAAGTTAACTCATTAAATACAGAGACCATAAATAATGAGAGGTTAACAGTAATAAATGTAAAGCAGTCTTTCAAATTGTCTTAAATGTTGTCATCCAAATGACAAAAAAAAAATCCTTTTGATTCTATATTAGCCAACTAATATTTTGTCCAGCAAATTTGTCAGCTAATATTTAATCAACTATTGTCTTTTCTGAGGTGATTTTACCTTTCCATTAAACTGTAATGTATGCCTGTAATGTATGAACATATATTTTTGTCTATACATTACTTTGAAAAAAACCCAAATTCCATTTAATAAAACATAATGAACATGATGAAAACTTAAGACAGATACAAATATTATGACATGTGAAAAGTTAGAATCTTAAATAAAAATGTCCCATCATATGAAATATTCATTTTCTTTATTTTCAATAATATTTCCATAATAATACCTAAAAGGAAAAAATACAGAATATTACTCTAAGTTAATTATAAAAATTTTGGATATTCCAACGTCCAAAATTGTCTCCTTAGGATTTCACTAACTTCTTCAAGAATGTGAAAATATTTTAAAAGGAGCAGAGTTGTCTGTGAGCTTTAGTTTATATCTGAAACCAAATTGCATAACTGATATGTTACACTGCAATTGATCTTAGTTAAATTTGGTGAACTTTCCTAACTTAGAGGTTTTTGCCACTCAGGATGTTGTGATCCTTACCTGAAGGAGAAGCAGAAGGCAGAAGAACATGATGAAAGGTTCAGGATTAGAGAGTTGAGCCACTCTCAAATCTAGTTTATGTAACAAAACCCATTAGCCAGAGCCAATTCATAAAACTCAAATTGTCACTAGCCAATTCAATTCATTTACTTGTTACTTTTAGTTTTTGTAACATTTACTGTGACTCATATTAACTATAAGGTATACAGTAATTAATATTAACGAATGTAGTCATTCAATGGGATACTTGAAGTTTCTGTGAAGTTTTAGTTTCAGTTTTGTTTTTCTCTTAATATACTTTTGGGGTAATCCTTTGTTTTTGCCTCAACTCTCTGCTTTTGGAAATGAATGTGGTCTAGTGTAGAGAAAGACAACATGAGGAGAGAGAGAATCAATATTGTCTCCAAAGGGACTAAGAGTTTCATATATCCAAACTGCAACATAAATATTTAATAGTATCATTTTGATAAATCTGCAAATTGGTAAATTTAGAATATTGATTTTACCAAAGCTGAAGGAACCATTTAGAAAATTGACTCTGAGAAGATGAATTTTGAGGAATCAGCCCCATTTTAGCCACCACCATTGAGAACTGATTGCCAAGTGCCCACAAGGGGCCAATTTCTAGCAATACCAATATATAAGACTAGGCTCCTCAGAGCAAACACGGACATGCACAGGAAGGGAAGTTCTCAGAAAAGGGTGAGGGATGCTTAAAGTTTGCCATAATGTGGCAAAAGCACTGAGCTTATCTTGATCTTCATAGCAGAAACTGAATATTTGGCAACATTTAGCAACAAATACTGCTAAATACCAGAAAATTAGTTATTTGCTTTATCTATCAATCGTTATCAGAGATTCTAAAGAAACTTGCAAGTGCTTGCACACTTAAGAAATATAAGTAATATATTTATTATTGCACATAATATAAAATAGAGAAAGGAAATTCTTTTTTTTCTTTTTCTTTTGAAGTGGATTCTTGCTGTATTGCCCAGGCTAGAGTGCAGTGGCATGATTTTGTCTCACTGTAACGTCTGCTTCCCGGGTTGAGGCAATTCTCCTACCTTAGCCTCCCAAGTAGCTGAGATTACAGATTCTGGCCACCGTGCCAGGCTAAGTTTTGTATTTTTAGTAGAGAGGGGTTTCACCATTTTGGCCAGGCTGGTCTCAAACTCTTGACCTCAAGTGATCTGCCCTCCTCGGCCTACCAAAGTGCTGGGATTACAGGTGGGAGCCACCACGCCCAGCCAAAATATCTAGAATATTTTCTAAAATTTGGCTTTTCAGTTTTTTCATCCAAAGACCAGTTTTTAGGAAGACAATTAGAATGGCTGATCAATACATCTGAAGTAGTAGAAAAGATGAAAATTTACTTAAATTATATGAGAAAAATATTATATAGTTCTAAGATAAAGTGCATATGCATGGAAAAAGTTCGCCTTCTCAGTGAAATACAAAAGAATATTTTTCTTATTAGAGAAACAGATAATAAAATAGGTTGAGATAAAAGTATCAAAAAACATAAGGTAGACAAAATAAAGTCTACATTGTAAGTAATGTGTGATTGTTAACACTGAAAAAATTCATTGAGAAGAAAATGAAAAAAAAAATCATTCCAGAATTACCATGTAATTATCTAATATTTGTATACAATGTGGAAAAGGTAACTTGCATGAATCTATGTTCCATGGGTGTTTCCTAAAATAAAATACACAAAATAAATAAAGTTCTTCATTATGAAGTATTATACTAAGTAGTTGTTAGGGATTAACTTATCATCATTATCCACATTTTCTTTTTAAAATCTGATGAAGAATTTCTTTTTTTTTTTTTTTTTTTTTTTTTTAGGCGGAGTCTCGCTGTCTCCCAGGGTGGAGTGCAGTCGCGGGATCTAGACTCACTGCAAGCTCCGCCTCCCAGGTTCACGCCATTCTCCCGACTCAGCCTCCCGAGTAGCTGGGACTACAGGCGCCCGCCACCCCGCCCGGCTAATTTTTTGTATTTTTAGTAGACACAGGGTTTCACCGTGGTCTCGATCTCCCGACCTCGTGATCCGCCCACCTCAGCCTCCCAAAGAGCTGAGATTACAGGTGTGAGCCACCCCGCCCGGCCTCGTGAAGATTTTTAAAAACACTTTAGCCCTTGATATAAACAATGAGAAATATCATGGCTCAGAGGCTATCATGTCCACTAAACTGAAGCATTCAGATTTGAATGAAGAACATAACAGGATCATTTAAATTTAATATCCATTTGTAACACAAGGAGAATGCAGGGGAAAAAAACATGTTAGATATATTTATCTATAGCATCTAACTCTAGATAGGGTATTTAGGAATTCTGATAATTGACAATTAAGTAGCTTTATTTTATTTATAAAGACTCTTCTGAGAGGTATCCAGAGCTGTTTTCCTTCCAAACTATTATCAAACATATTTTCTAATTTAACATGTGTTCAGAGCCTGCAACTGTTAGTGTGCAGCATAAACATGGTGAAAAGGATACTGTTGGGTAAATATTGCATTTTAAGATGTAAAATTACATAAACTTAGGTAAAGGAAAAAAACTGCTAAGAAAAGTTTGTGTTGAGTATGAACATGTAGAAGAGTGTTATCCTTTATATATTACTCTTGGACTAGAATAAGGGTAGACAGTAGTAGTATATTTTCCAGTGACCACACAAAACTAGGCAGCTCTAACTGAAGACCCTACCTTAGTTAGTGGTGCCACACAAGAGGACTGTGATGCTAGTCTTTGGATAAAAGCTGTTATTTATGACCATTAATTTGTTGTCTAGCTTTTTATTCTAGGAGGCAAATCGCACATGTGTAGTTAAACAGTAAGAGAGTCAATGACTTTCTATTCAACCTGTTTATTTACAGAATATTCTAAAACTATTGTTCTCCATTGATGAAGAAAAAGGGAGCAGACTGAGACTTGTGGAATTACAATGAGAAAAGCAGAGTTGAAACAACAAAAAAGAGAAAATCCTAGAAATTTTGTAAAAAAGAAAAAAAAACTAACTGGATATTAAGTTGAGGATTGGGAAAATGTCTATATTTCACTTTCCTATATTCCCAATAAAATATAGTGAGAAAAGAGAAACATGGGAAGGTGGAGGATAAAATGTACAAAATAACAGAAAAAAAATGTTTTAAAAAATCACAACAGTAAAATTAATATCTGCTTTGAGAAAAGCCAAGATGGCTGACTAGAGGCAGCCAGGAAGAGCTTCTCTCACTGTGAGACTAAACCGTTAAGAAAACCAGCACACTCTGGGCAGATCTTCAAAAGAAAGGCATTGTGAGTGAACGGAGAAATGATGCAGACCTTGGGCTAAAGCCAGAAGAAGGTGGGAATGATCTCTGGAGTTGCCGAGCTCAAGGACTCAATCCCGGCCCCCAGTGGTTCCTGAGGAAGGAGTGAGTTACAGAGGCATGCAGTGACCCACTCTAATAATAGAACTTGAGAATCCAAGATGAAGGAGACACCAGGACCACCAAGGACATTTAACCTAGCAGAAAGAGCTTGTAGAGTTGGCAGGGACAGGACTTCAGCCTGCACAGAGTCCAGTGGGTTTGGGGCATGAACGGCTACCGTGGAACATGGCACGCAATACACATTCCACAAGACTCACCATGTTTCTCTAGGTGGATTTGGCCTGTGTTGACTGTTAGATCTAGACAAAATAGGGCTATCTTGCCCCTGGGACAGGGCCAGCCTGTCCTGAATGCCTCCATTTACCAGCCTCTCCCAGAGTCTCTGCCTTGCCACTCCCACTTGCAGTGCAACTTCAGATGCTCAAACAGCATGCTTCCCAGTGGCTACTGTCATAGCTCCTTTGCCAGCAGACCCTCTCTAACTAGCAGAGATCTGCAAAAGAGCCCCTGGTGGCACACACTTGCCCAGAGCCTCCCCTGATCACTTTGCCAACAGGTGCACATGCACAGAACTCACCACACTGCTGTGTGGCTGTCACGTGTGCACCAATGTGGCTCCTGCAGCCACTGCCCCAACAAAGTGCTTTTGCTGGCATCCCGCGATTGAAGTTTTCTTACCAGCAGACCCCAGTTACCTCCTCAGCTCCTTCAGCACAACAAATGTTTAACCTCAAGGGGGCAGAGAATGAAGCCATGGACTTGGTTCCACCCTCTCAGAGATAGAGCATCCACCCTCTCAGAGATAGAGCATGCAGCTCAGAAGTGCTGAGCTGAGCTCCAGGATTCTGAAATCTTCCAGAAATAATGCCACGTGACTGAACCACACTTATATCATTGTCAAACCTTCAAGGACATCCAATAATATAAAAGCAGAAAGCCCAATCCAAGGACAGCAATAGGAAAAATTAAAGGAACATTCATCCACACGTATGACAGAGAACATGTGCAGGAACTCTGACAACTCTGAAAGCCACTGTGCCTTCCTATTTCTAAACAACCACACTAGCTACCCAGCAATGGTTCAGACTGAAATGGTTGAAATAACAGACATAGAATACAGCATCTGGATGGCAATGAAGATCATCAAGATTCAGGTGAAAGTTGAAACCCAATCCAAGGAATATAAAGAATCCAGTAAAATGATACAAGAGGTGAAAGATGAAATTGCCATTTTAAGAAAGAATCAAACTGATCTGATAGAGCTGAAAAACTACAAGAATGTCATAATGTAATTGGAACTATGTATAGCAGAAAAGACTAAGCTGAGGAATGAATCTCAGAGCTTGAAGACTGGGTCTTCAAATCACCTCAGTCAGACAAAAATAAAGAAAAAAATAAAAAATGTACAAAACCTCTGAGAAATATGGAATTTTGTGAGAAGACCAAACCTATGACTCATTGGTAAAAAATTTACAAAATGAGCAAAACCTCCGAGAAATATGGAATTATGTGAGAAGACCAAACCTATGACTCATTGGCAAAAAATTTACAAAATGAACAAAACCTCTGAGAAATATGGAATTATGTGAGAAGACCAAACCTGTGACTCATTGGGAAGGAAAGTGAGCAACTTGAAAAACATATTTGATGATATTTTCTATGAGAATTTTCCCAACCTTGCTAAAGGGGTTGACATTCTAATTCAGGAAATTAAGAGAACCCCTGCAATGTACTATGAAAGACAACCATCCTAAAGGCACATAGTCATCAAATTCACCAAGGTCGATGTCAAAGAAAACATATTAAATGCATGTAGAGAGAAGGATCAGGTGACCTACAAAGAGAACCCCATCAAGATAAGAGCACAACTTTCAGCAGAAAGAGAAAGAAAAATCTCTTACAAGCCAGAAGAGATTGGAGAATTATATTCAGTATTCTTAAAGAAAATAAATTAGAACCAAGAATTTGTTACCACCAGATCTTCCTTACAAGAAGTCCTTAAGGGAATACTAAACATGGAAACAAAATTCCATTACCACCTGCCACAAAAACACACTTAACTACATAGACCATTGACACTATGAAGCAACTATACAATCAAGTCTACATAACAACCAGCTAACAGAATAACAGGATAAAATCCACACATATAATACTAACCTAAACATAATTGGGCAAAATGCCCAACATAATATTTATAGAGTGGCAAGTTGGGTAAAGAAACAAGACCCAACTGTATGTTGTGTTCAAAAGACCCATCTCACATGCATGACACTTGTAGGCTAAGAGTAAAGGAATGGAGAAAAATATATCAAGGAAATGAAAAACAAAAAAGAGCAGGGGTTGCTATTCTTATTTCAGACAAAACAGACTGTAAACCAAAAATAACAGTAAATGACAAAGAAGTTCATTGTGTAATATAAAAGGATTCCATTCAGCAAGCAGATTTAACTGTCCTAAATACATGTATATATACCCATTACATGAGAAATTAGATTCATAATTTCTTAGAATCATAAGTTCTTAGAGACCTATGAAGAGACACAGATAACCACAAAATAACAGTGGGAGACTTCATCACCCCACTGACAGTATTAGGCAGATGTGAGGTAGAAAATTAATCAAGATATTTGGATCTAATTTGACACTTAACTAAATGGACCTACCATACCAACTGCAAAACTTGAAGAAAACAACAATAGAATACACATTCTTATCATTGGCAAATGGCACATATTCCAAAATTGACCCCATGCTCATCCATAAAGCAAAACTCAACAAATTTGTAAAACACAGAATCATGCCAGCCATACTCTTGGATGACAGGACAGTAAAAATATTAATACACGTCAATACCAAGGAGATCTCTCAAAACCATACAATTACATGAAAATAAAACAATCTGTTCTTGAATGACTTTTGAGTGAACAATGGGATTAAGGCAAAAAATAAGAAATTATTTGAAATGAATAAAATCAAAGTGACAACAAACCAGAGTTTCTGGGACACAGCTAAAGCAGTGTTAAGAGGAAAGTTTACAGCTCTAAATGCCCACATCAGAAAGTTAGAAAGACCTCAGATTAACAATTTAACATGAGACCTGGAAGAACTAGAATAAAAAGAAAAAAAAGAAATACCACAAATCCACAAATCTAGCAGAAGGAAAGAAATAACCAAAATCAGAGTTACACTGAATGAAATGGAGATGTATGAAACCATACAAAAGATTAAGAAAACCAAAAGTTTGTTTTTCAAAATAATAAATAAGATTGATAAACCAGTAGTTAGACTAATGAAAAAAAAAAAGATCTAAATACTCAGAAGTGACAAAGTGAACCTTACCATCAACCCCACAGAAATACAAAAAATCCCAAACCTTAAATTATTATGAATACCTTTATGCACATAAGCCAGGAAACGTAGAAGAAATGGATAAATTTCTAGAAATATAAAACCTATCCAGATTGAACCAGGAAGATGTTGAAACTCTGAATACACCAATAATGAGTTTAAAAATTGAATCCATAAGAAAGCCTACCAAGAAGAAGTAGTTCTGGACTGAATGGATTCACAGCCAAATTCTACCAGATGTACAGAGAAGCGCTTGTACCCATCCTACTGAAACTGTTCCAAAAAAATTGAGGAGGAGGAGGAACTCTGTCCTAACTCATTCTATGAGGCCAGTTATCAATCTAATACCAAAATCTGGCAAAGACACAGTGAAAAAAGAAAACATTTTTATACGGTATAAGGAAGGAGTCCAGTTTTAATGTATATGGCCAGCCAGTTATTCCAGCACCGTTTATTGAATAGGGAAACATTTTGCATTACTTGTTTTATTTGGTTTGCTGAAGACAAGATAGTTGTAAGTGTGCAGCCTTATTTCGGGGTTCCCTATTATGTTTCATTGTCTGTCTTTGTACCAGTAGCAAAATTAACTCAAGATGCATTAAAGACTTACATGTAAAACCCCAAACTATAAAAACAATGGAAGACAAACTAGACAATAAGATTTAGGATACAGACATGAGCAAAGAGTTCATGATGAAGACATAAGAAGCAAATGCAACAAAAGCAAACATTGACAAAGGGGATCAAATTAAACTAAAGAGTTTCTCCACAGCAAAATAAACTATTAACAACAGAAACAGACAACCTACAGAACATGAGAAAATTTTTGCAATCTATCCATCTGACAAAGGTCTAATATCCAGCATTTATAAGTAACTTTGACAAATTTACAAGAAAAAAAAAGATCCCATTAAAAAGTAGGCAAAGGTCATGAACAGACACTTTTCCAAATAAGACATATATATGCAGCCAACAGTCATATGAAAAAAGTTTGACATCACTTCTTATTAGAGAAATGCAAATCAAAACCATAATGAGATATCATCTTATGCCACTCAGAATGGCTGATATTAAAAAGTCAAAAAATAACAGATACTAGCCAGGTTGTGGAGAAAAAGGAATGTTTATGTGCTGTTTGTGGGAGTGTAAATTAGTTTAAATATTTTGGAAGATAGTGCTATAGTAAGCAAAACAGCATGGTTTATGGTACAAAAACAGACACATAGATCAAGGGAACCGGGTAAAGAATCCAGAGATAAAGCTGCACCCCTACAACCATCTGATCTCCAAAAAAGTTGACAACAACAGTCAATATGGAAAGGACTCCCTATTCAATAAATGATGCTGGGAAAACTGGCTAATCATATTCAGGAGATTGATACCAGATTCTTTCCTTTCACTATATGCAAAAAAATAACTCAAGATGGAATGGAGACTTAAATATAAATCCTACAACTATAAAAATGCTAGAAGAAAACCTAAGAAATACCATTCTGGACATAGGCCCTGGCAGAGATTTCATGATGAAGATGTCAGAAGCAATTGAATCACAAACGAAAATGACAAATGAGATCTGTTTAAGCTAAAGAGCTTCTGCACAACAAAATAAACTAACAGGGTAAACAGACACCCTACAGAATGGATGAGAAAATATTTGTGAACTATGAATCTGACAAAGTTCTGATACACAGAATCTTTATGGAACTTAGCAAGCAAAAAACAAAAATCCCACTGGAAAATGGACAAAGGACATGAACAGACACTTTTCAAAAGAAAACATGCATGCAGTCAACAAACACTTGAAAAACTGCTTAACATTACTAATCATTAGAGAAATGCAAATCAAAACCACTTGAGATTCTATCTCACACATGTCAGAATGGCTATTACTAAAACACACACACACACACAAAGAAGAAGCTGGCAAGGTTGTGGAGAAAAAGAAATGCTTATATAATGCTGGTGGGAATGTAAATTAGTGCAGCAACTGTGGAGATCCGTTTGGAGATTTCTTAAAGAACTTTAAATTACCAACCGACCCAGCAACTGCATTTCTGGATATATATCCAAAGGAATATGTCATTCTACCATAAAGACACATAAATGCATATGTTCACTGCAGCAATGCTCACAATAGCAAAGACATGGAATCAACCTAGATGTCCATAAAGAAAATGTTGTACATACACAGCACGTAATACTACACAGTCATAAAAAAGAGTAACACCATGTCCTTTGAAGCAACATGGATGCAGCTGGAGGCCATTATCCTTAGTGAATTAATGCTGGAAAGGAAAACCAAATGCTGAACATTCTCACTTGTAAGTGAGAGCTAAACATTGAGTATGCACGGTCACAGAGAAGGAAATAATAGACACTGAGGCCTACTTGGGGGCAAAGGGTGGGAGGAGGGTCAGGATAGAGAAAGTACCTATTGGGTACAATGCTGATCACCTGAGTCATGAAATAATCTGCACACCAAACCCCCATGACACACAATTTGCCCATGTAAGAAACTTGCACATGTACCCCACTAAACCTAAATTAAGACTTGGAAGGGGAAAAACAAGTTTTAAAACCACCAAACTTTTTCCCAAAGTGGCTGCACTATTTTATAATGTGTAGGGTTTCAACTTCTCCAAATTGCCATCACGCAGTTTACATTATTTGTCTTTTCAACAGCCATCCTAATGAATATAAAGTTGTGCCTCAATGTGGTTTGACTTACATTTAAGTAATGATTAATGAAGTTTTGCACCTTTTTGTGTGCCTTTTGTAAGTCTTTGGGAAAATGTCTACTCAAAAATAGTTTTATCATCTTTAAGTTGGGTTATGCCTTTTCATTGTGCTTTATGATTTTGTTATATATCCTGAATGTAGGTCTATTGTTAGATATTTTATTTGAAAATATTGTATTTCATTCTGTGCATTTTCTTTTTTGTTTCTTAGTAGAGTTTTAAGTTTTAGCAACATTTTGCTCCATAATCTATTTGGAGTTAATTTTTTTTTAATATTCTATGGATTGGGGATCCAAATTCATTCTTTTGCATATGGGTATTCAGCACAGCATTTGTGAAAAAGATTATTTCTTAACTTTTTTTTTTAAAAAAAGAGCTCACTTAAGTTTGAAGAGCAATTTAAGAGACATCCTGAAATGTCTTTTATGGAATTAGAGCTATTTCCATTACTAAGCATACACTGACCTTATAAGTATACTTATTCTTGATCCTTATTAAAGAATACCATAATTTGCAGCTAAATAAGAAAATGGATATGAAAGTACATTTTACTAAAGTGTGTATTGAATACAATATTACCAAATAAGACAATCACAAAATTTACTTTAATTATAACTATTCTAAAGTTTTCACTGCATATTATTTCAGAAATTGCAGAAGCATCTTTATAGACAAGCTCGCTGACTTTTTTCCAAAACACCTTGTAATATGTGTTGAATATCACAAACAAGATTTTAGCATGAAAATATATAATTAACATAGTATTCATTTTTTAAAAAATCTGCTTTGATAAAATGGTAAATGAAAACTGAATCACTAAAATTGTTTAGATATGAAATTTAAAACATTCCTAAGAATTCAAAGAAAATAAACAAAGACTGGTAAAAAATATTAGTAGAAATAATGAGAGACTGTTAGGTATAAATTATTCAAGCTTTGAAAGGAAGTTTTCTGAAAGAAAACCAAAATGTATTAAACAAAGTTGATAATCACAGGAAAATTGAAGAAAACTTCTTATACTGGACAATTGTGACTTCAAGTCTAAACAAAATAATCTTGCATCTAGTCCCAAAGTATATATGTACAATACGAAAGTGGAATTATAATGGTTTCAAAGTTTGTATCTACGTCATCAAATTCTAGAAAATATTCAACCGTATCATCAGTATTCGCAATATTTAGCGTGAAAAGTGTAACATCTCAAGGATTCTATAACTCAACAAATTATTGTGAGCAAATAAAGAAAAAGTAATGACAGCTGTAGAAGGTTTTAGAAAAGACACTATTGATGAGTATCTCTCCTCAAATAAAAGATTAAACCCTAACAACATTCTTCAGTAAACAAAATGATTAATCAGATCAAAACTAAGAATGGAAATAACAGTATCTGAGCAAATGTAGTGCAAGATGAAAACCACTGTGTGGTTGTTTATGGTAGCAGGGAACAGAACATTGAGATAATGGTGTTCTGTGCAGATTATAATTGAAATGTCTATTGTTGATGCTATCATATGAATCAGAGGAGATAACTGAGGCTTCTACGGGTTGTCAATGTTCTGCCACATAAGAGTAATATCCAGATATGTCTTCTGGGTCTCTATGACAAAGGCACATCTATAGAAGACTGTATACACATATTACAGAGACACACCAGTTTGGTAACCCTATTCCAGCTTACCTTAAAAACCATCTACATTTGTACACTTTTTCCTCTGAGGTCAAAATTTAACTGTGGTACTGTATAGATGGCATTCCCATAAAGATTTTCATGTTGTACATAAACAACATGTCTTCCTTGCTCTTACCTATAATAGTTATCTATATTTTTATGATAAATAAAGAAGCTCCAGATAGATTTCAGCTAGTTCTCATGAAGCTATAAAATCATCAAGACAATAAAAGAAGCTAAAGAGTTTCCTTTACTTTAGATTACATAAACCAGGTAACGTAAATGTATTGCCTTTAGAACTGAGGACAATATGTTGCCACCGTACCAAACTTTTATTGATTTTTTTAATTAAAACATTAAAATGTTCTTTATTGTTATCAAGATGATAATGATGAATACATAAATACCAAGAATAAATTTACTTATGAAGCATTTCACTCAAAATGAAACTGCGTATCAGTGGGTCATATTAATTGCAAATATCATCACTGAATAAATTTTGATGCTCATAAAAAGCCCACATACATATGTTTACATTAATACCATGATATAGTCATGGATTTTGAGTTTTACAGCACCAGTAAACAGTCAGCCAAGTGGCCATTGTAATTTGTACTTTTAGAGTGGCAAGATGTTAAAAGGACAAGATTTTCTGAGTTAGCAGATATTATTAATCATCTTTTAGCTTTGTCTGCAGAGTGTTTGTTCTATACCTCACTTTGATTGTAGAAGACAGTGATATCTTTACTAGTTGTAAAATTTATCCAATAATTAAAGCTTTGGTGATAAACAGAAGACCTGAAACCTGTGGTTTTCTTCTCTCCAGAGTGACAACTCTAGAATAACTCATATGTTTTACCGTGTACCAGAGTTGTTAC
>NW_016809536.1:2467712-2475151 GCF_001698545.2 Rhinopithecus bieti | reverse complement strand
GTATCAGTGGGTCATATTAATTGCAAATATCATCACTGAATAAATTTTGATGCTCATAAAAAGCCCACATACATATGTTTACATTAATACCATGATATAGTCATGGATTTTGAGTTTTACAGCACCAGTAAACAGTCAGCCAAGTGGCCATTGTAATTTGTACTTTTAGAGTGGCAAGATGTTAAAAGGACAAGATTTTTCTGAGTTAGCAGATATTATTAATCATCTTTTAGCTTTGTCTGCAGAGTGTTTGTTCTATACCTCACTTTGATTGTAGAAGACAGTGATATCTTTACTAGTTGTAAAATTTATCCAATAATTAAAGCTTTGGTGATAAACAGAAGACCTGAAACCTGTGGTTTTCTTCTCTCCAGAGTGACAACTCTAGAATAACTCATATGTTTTTACCGTGTACCAGAGTTGTTACTCTGGTACACGGTAAAAACATATGAGTTATTCTAGTCTGATCCAAATTGGACTAACAAAGACTGCATTTAGCTGTCAATAAATTCCTCTTGAAATAGTGGGACAATGGCAAAAATAAATAAATAAATAAATAAAATGGAAATGAAGCTTTACTTGCATTCGCAATCAAGGACACAATAAGAACACAAGTGTTCTGTCCATTCTTAACATAAAACTCAAGTATACATATGTAACAAACCTGCATGTTATGCACATGTACCCTAGAACTTAAAGTATAATAAAAAAAAAAAACTTAACATGCTGCACAAAAATTGATAACATATCTTTCTGTTTCTGTGATACAGAAAAATGTTAAAAACCCCACCTCTGTTTCAGCTAGTAGAGATGAGCACTTCAAAGTGTGAATGTTAACAGATAATTATGATACATGCAAAAAGCTATTTGCAGAAAAGCTGTTGTGGTGACTTTGTGGAAAGTTACAGAAATATCAAGCAACAAACTTTTGTTTCTCACGAGATGGCTCTTCTTGACAGTTCTGAGGAAAACGTCACAGTATAAGACTCAGAGGCATGGGAGTTTAAATACACATTCTGTCAACGAGCTGAGAAAATAAGGAATCTTTACTTTGGGAAATTAACATGTGTTAAGTTGTCTTCTTGCTACTGCTGAAAATGACATTCTTCACTATTGGAAGCTGTCTAACTGTGCATTGAAATAGAATACAATATTTAATGTTTGAGTTGTAAAACCTGATCCTAATTCAGAAAATACTGGTGCATAATTTTGATTTTCAAAAGATTTATTTTTTTAACCCAGCTAAATAAGGTCATTTTATATTCAAAAGAATATCTCCATTTTTATTATCTCCAAAGAGGAAATTCACTGGGGAGTGTTTGATTCTGGAAGTATCTCTGAATCATTCATCTTGGAAGCTTACCAGAGACTGAACAGATCACAGTTTTACTTACAGTTTTATTCACAAAAATGACAAGAGTTTATTGACATGCAGTCCAACATTTCTTCTCAAAAAAATGTTTCCAAGAGAAACGCTGTACTGACTGTCCAAGAGAAAAAATTTATTTCATAAAAACAAATGGCTAATAGCAGAATAAAGTAATTCAACAATACCATTTAACTTCATGTATGAAATCTCAGACAACAGCAGGATTTAAAGAAATAGAACTTTGGCTAATGACTAGCAAAATTTCCTTTAACAGTTACCGTGCCTGCAATTATGGGATTCTTCCTACAGTGCATCAGGCAATGCCATCTGATTTTCTATGCTCTTTGTTTATAAATGTATTACGACTATCAGTAAAAGAAGTTGATAATTCAGATAAAGAAAATAATTTTATTGGATACAATTAGATACAGATTTTGGAGAGAACACTGAACATGAGCTGTGGGCAACTGAAGAAAAAAACTAAGGACTTAAGGTAAGTAAATTAGATCTGCAAAATTATTTTTCAAACTTTCAGAAAGAGTGCAGGATATTAAATTTTTATTTTTATGTTTATATACCTAAAGCATCAATTTTAACGTTATTTCTTTTCCAAAATAAAATATTAAAAAGTGGAAAAGTAAAGGACTAGAGAATAGTAAAGTAGATGTCTACATGGGTTGAAATTAATATCAAATAAAGGTAATATATAGAGATAAGTAAAACAAGTTATATTAAGATTATTATACATTTAAATTAAATTTAAAAATCAAAGATAATTTAAAAAATCATTGGTGTAAAAGTGATGATATATCAAAATATCTAATTATAACCTCATTTTAATTTATGAATAATAAGTTGTAGGTTCCAGGGAAATAAAATGGATGCTGAATTGTGTGTGTCACATGACAAAATGTCAAATGACATAGTTTTGTTTAATCCTTTGATAAGTTATTTATGTAAATATATATTATATAATCATAAATGTATTTGATTATTTATAGATAACCACCACTTTTAAAATAACTATCAGACATAAAATAATATTTAGCTTATTTCACATGGAACATAAAAATGTAAATTACAAGAATGAACAAATACAAAACAAGGTAGTATATTTCCAAATATTTAAGTTATAGCATTTAATTCAATTTCATAAGAGATAAAGTATTGAGATTAATTTAAAACAATAAATCCACACTATATGCTATTTACCAGTGATTTATTTAAAACAAAGGACAGAGAATAGTTAAAAATAAAAGATGACAAACAAGTTTGTCAAATAAATGTATCCCTAAATCAGACAAGAAGAACAATATTATTTGCAGATCAAAAATAAAGGCATAAAACTGTGTTGCATATTATTCCAAATATATAAACAACTATGTGTATCATAATGTAAAGTTTCATGCTCCAGTGCTTTTATCTTACGTTTTTGAAATTTCTTTCCTCCTGGCCCCATCTGACTGGTGAAAATCTATTGTTTACCAAAATTTTGTTCCAGAATCACCTTCCCTATAAACTTCTCAACTCTTTCAAGCTTTCTAACAAAACATTGAACATGTTCTCTGTTGTACCATCTTCATCTACATATATTTATTAACATTCTCATCACTCTGTATAGTGTCTATTTACCTGCCAACTTATCAGATTGTGAATGCCTTAAACTTAAGGTTCTATGTCTTATTCATCACTGTGGCAGAGATAGGCTCTTTTCTACTTTTGAGCACACAATTAAGTGATATATCTCAGCCTTTCTTATAATTAGGTGTACTTATACACTTAAAGGTCTTTTCCATACAAAGTTTCCATTTGCCATCCTCTATGCCATTTTTCTTTCCCCTGGCTTGATGCCTACGGCCATGATAACTCAAATGCTGGAAGAAGGTGGCCTCTGCAAGAGTATGGGTTTTACCTCACACTGGCTGGAATTACATAAGTTGATGTTTTGTTTTGTTTTTTTCACACTCAATACCTGGCACTTTATAACAGCTCAATAATAATTGCTAAGTGAACAAGTAACATTTCTTTATTCTCTGTTCAAAGTTACAACATATCTCCTATAAACATAAAACAGCTCTTTTCAACCATCCAACATATTCCTCTCTAGTAATCTGAAATATGCTGAATATTCAGCAGGTCTATCCAGAATCCTATTAATGTTTAGATATTGATATTTTCATTGAATTAGGATAAAAATGGAGTTTAACTAGTTATATACTGAATATTGACTTAATGTTCTTAATAAAATATTTTATTTTGTAAAATTAAAATAATTAATTTATAATAATGTAATGCTGAGTTATAAATCTTTATAAAATGTAAATTTAAATAAGTAGCCCTATAAAATGCCTGCCTGTTGACGCTAGAATATAAGTTGTTCTTGATTTGAAAAAAACACTTGTTTTTATAGTATTCATAACCTCTTGAATTATTAGAGAACATATGGAATCATTGTTGTGTTTAAACTGGCTTCCCTTGCACAGCAATATTTCATTGTCAAAGTGAAATGGATTATTTTTTAAAGAAATGCATTTAATGGTAATGCATATATTTTTGGGAGCCATGTCGTTTGTCACTTCTATGATGTTTATATGAATAGGATATTTTTAAAAATGTATTTATTATTCTTGCACACAGTATCTTTTAAAATATTAGGAAGACCCCGGCTTAGAGAATTATATCCATTCTTGGTGGTAGACTTAAACAAAATGAAGCACTGCTGAAATCCAGATTAATGACTTGTGATGTGATTCTGTGTTAACTGCAACAACTAGGAAAGTCCTCTAAACTTTACTTGTATATTAAAGGAAAAAAAAATACCACTATATTAGGCCATAATAGAGTTTTAGTTAGAGAGGAGACAAACAGCAATCCCCTAACCTCCCTTCAGGGAGGAACGAAACAGATAGAAAAGGGAATGTCGTTGAAGTATCTTTAATAATGGAATTATGTAAATAAGCCCAGAGTACGTGTGGCAGATTGTACTATTTAAAATGTTTGCTGCCCCTCTCCCTGTGGAAGGATTCTGTATATCTGACCAACTGCCATCAAGCTTAACTATGAGACTTGCTTTAAGCAATAAAAGTGAACATAAATCTTGTGTGAGAGCCATCAGAGGGGCTTCTGCTGTAATGATGATGTGGGGCAGAGCATTGGCACTTAACATAAAGAGGAAATTAACATTTTTCTTTAAGTCACTGAGCTTTGAAGATTAGTTTTTACAGCAACATAATTTAGCATATATGATATTGTTTATCACTTTTGCTAACCTCAGCACTGAAAAGACTCCATATAGCACTCATCTCACAGTACAAATAGGAGAAATAAACCTTCAGAGAAAATAATCATTACTACATTCAGAAAAGTATCCTTTCTTAACAAAATTTTGAATAGGCTCCCAGGAAAACCTACTTATAGGATGAAAGAAAACCAAGGCCAGACCATGTGGCCCTATCAGAGGACCAGGATCTTGGAAATCACTCAGTAAGACAATAAAAATTAAGTAGAAATGAATATATAAACTTGGAGGGAGAAAGAATTTTAGCATTTTTTATACATTCAGTTGTATTTCTTATTTGTGATTCATTTATCAGTAGAGCTCGTATTTAGCTTTTCTCTTACTCTGTATGCATTTTAGACATCACACAATGTATATTACTACCCATAGGTGAATGGTTCTAGAGCTAGTTTTTACTTTATCTATTATGTTTTAGATATATATGAACTGCTACTAAATATCTCTATATTATATTCCAAAGGCATTTTCCTGTCTTTCACCTGGGCAAGTAGTAACAGCATTCTTCTAATACTTAGAACAAAATCACAGGAGTTATTCCTCTGACCTCTCCCATTCAATTAATGATTAATAAATCTGTTTAATTGTATTTATTTAACCTTCCTCCGATAAGAGCTTCTTTTGCCCCTAATCCCCAATGTTTCACCTGTATTGTTACATAAATATCTTAGTTTCTTTACTTCTGGGCTCACTGCATATATATCCATCCTCAACATAAGCACGTGAAAGATATGTCAGAAATGTAAATTTAACCATATAAGTGCCTCTTCTGTTTCTAAACTTAGTAATTCTCCATTTACCAAAACAAATGGTCAAACTTTGTAGCACATAATTGCAAGCTTTCATGATCTTCTTTATTTCTCTGAAATAATTTGCTACCACTTCCTTCACAGAACCTACATATTTACCATTCCCTTGCAAAATACTTCATCATAAAGCACAGACTATATGCATATATGTCAAAAATATGGTAAAATAATACTCAAGTACACTAGAAGATAGTATTTCTTCCATATTTAACTGTAAAGCATTTCACTTGTAATCTTCAGCATGTTTGTTTCAGTTACTTGTTTGTTTTATCATGGCACTGATACATATGGTATCAGGTCAAAGAAACTAAGTACTGATAGTCCCTGACACCATGAAAAATAATCTCAACCACAAATAATCAATCTATTCTCACTGCATATCGAAGCAGATTTCAGAAGTGCATTTTTCCATAGTGTCTATACAGATACAAAATGTGTTGTTGTTTCATTGTATATGCACACACATACACATTGTGTATGTGCCTCAAGCTTAAGAAACAGCTCTCTATTCTCATTGTCACAACACGGGGTTGCAATGGATGAATGGCTTTGAGATCACATTAAATGCCTTGAAGCTTTATCCAGATGCTAGAATAAAAACTTAGACAACATATTCCACTCTTGTGGAAATCAGTCCTTTACAAATCTAGGTGCAAAGATCCACTGCAGAGTATTAAAAAAAAAAAAAACCTGCAGAGTTGCTGGACCAATTAATGATGCCTCCCTCTTCTTAATCATAATTTTAATCATCATAAAACTGTAAAGCAAGAATTCAGACAACAGTAAGGGAAAATAAATAAACGCATTTGGTTATTTTTCAGTCTTCTGAATCCTGACACACACAGTTGAAATAAATGTGACTCTTACTTTTCCATACACATTAACAACAAAAGCAAGTAATGGCAGTACTTTTGCCTGTTATGAAAAAGATAATTTTTTACACTCCCCAAAATCAGATTAACCTGTCTTATATTAACAAATCTTTGTTCTTATATATTGAATACTATATTTTCTAATATGTAAAGGTAATATATCTTGTTTTTAATGTTTCCTGGATATGTATTTTAGGTGAAAATATTTTGTTTTATTTTCTTAATAATTATAAGCAAAATACAACGTATTTTTTATTCTCCCATTTCATTATTGAACCTCTAGTAAGAAGAGTTAATTTTAATACTCATCTAGGCAAATCTGTCTCTGAAAAGTAACTATTTTATTGTGCAACATCATAATCACATCCCAAAAGCAAACAAATTATTTTTTTCTGAACTGCATTAGTGCTTCTTCTCCATTCAGTTGAATAATTGAGTTAATGATGCAATACCTCAATATCAATTGAGATTACCTCAACTTGCAGAGAGGCCATCGACTGTTTGAACCCCCAGATTGCATTGAGCATGCTAATAAGGAACAGAGCAAAAGAGAAAGATTGACAAAACAAAAATAAAAACTAAACAAAGAGAAACAAACAGAAAGGTTAAAATGTTTGTACACCCTGCATAGGTAAGAGTGTAAAGGAGAGATAAAAGCTACAAACACAACAAGTTTCTGGAAACAGTAGTTTGTACTATTTCTCCTAGTTTTTTTTTTTTTCTTTTTTTCCTTCAATTCTTTTCACCACCTACTATAACCCAATTTTTTCTCCTCATTAAATTTTTTTATTTTATAAGTGAAGTGATCAGTTATAAAATCCCTCATATTTCTCACCACCTCTTGGAATGTACTTAAGTCCACATCTAGTATGAAGTCAATTCTATCATTTACATTTATTATTTAAAACTTCTTTCGCTCAGGCAGTAGTTGTGTAGCCCCATAGGCCTCAATAGTTTAAAACTCTTGGTCTCAACAAATTATTTTCTTTAAAAACTAGGAATATGTTTTCACGTCTCAAAGAAAAAGGAAATTCAAAAGTAGAAACATTTTATAGCAGTTTATTCATGCAACATGAAACACTTCAAAAAAAGAC
>NW_016809536.1:2447254-2467607 GCF_001698545.2 Rhinopithecus bieti | reverse complement strand
AACTAGGAATATGTTTTCACGTCTCAAAGAAAAGGAAATTCAAAAGTAGAAACATTTTATAGCAGTTTATTCATGCAACATGAAACACTTCAAAAAAAGACCAAACGGAAATGAAAAAGGACTATACCAATATCTACCAAATTTTTTATAAAAATTGGAAGTTAGGGGAGAAAGATAATATACTTAACTTTTTAAAAAGAGGATCAAATAAATAAATAAATGATTTTGGACTGGCACACAGAGCCAGAGAGAGACTTCTCCTCTATGTGTACCAAATCCTCAAAATCCACACTATGGAGATGACTACATCTGTGAAGTTTCAGTAACATGCCAACATCTTAAGATAAACCAATTAGATGGAGGCCTGTATGTGTTTGGACTGTTGAAGTTGACTGCTGAGAGATCAGGAATACAGATAATGAGTCTGATTCTCTAAAAAGGAAATGAAGTCTTGACAGAATAATCCAAATGCTAAGGATATAGTACATAACAAATTTTTGTAGTGCCATTATATACGTTTTTTTAAATTAACCCAGTAAGAAAACAGAGCAGCATCCAGGTAGTCTGCAGGCATCCTCACTGAGCAAACTCCTCTCATATTACCTTTTCTTTAGCTACAAGAATGTCTTAAAACACAAAATTCCTTGCCCTCACAGTATATTGAAAGGAAAGTCAAACTAGGCTGAGATACCTTAAAAAGAGAACCAAAAGTTTGTGAAAGATTATGTATGGACAGAAACATGCAAGCATGAATAAGATAAAAAGGTATAAAATGAAAATGTTCAAAATACTGCAATATGAAATAAAAGAAGATAGAAACAAAAGATATACATAAAGGCTCCCACAAGAAGAAAAATAAATTGAGGAACCCAAGAAACTTTTGTAAGTCAATGAAATAAAAAGCATAAGTTCTTAACATGAGATGATCCATTAAAAATTAATATAAAAAGTAAAATTCCAAACTTAAGAAGACATATTAAGAATGAAGACAATATCATCAAATACTTAAAAAATAAATTCAAATTAACAGTACAGATAATTACAACAGTACTGAAAACAATTATTCCAAATAGGGCTCTGAAAGTCACCTTGAATAGAGATTAAAAATGACATTAATTGATCAGTTATAAATAAAGGAATACATATGGAAGACAAAGGAAATTTAGCATATAAACAATATTGCTGAAGCAGAGAAGTCAAGAAACGGCAAGGATTTATTTAACTAGATACTGCAAAACAATTTCCTTGAAACTGGCGGAGTTATAAAACTGAGGTTTGTTAATATGCACTCTGCTTAGGGGAATTTGATACAGGATGTTCAGTTCAAGTATTTCATACATCAGTTTTTGTTCCTTGACTATCACAAATTTGGTGAACCAAACAAAACAAAAATACTTATTTCACAAAGCTTTCACACATCTTTTGGAAATATGGTATAAAATTATTTGCTTTAATGCGACCCCCAGAGCAAATGCCAGAGAAAAGGCAAGTAGGCAAGGCCAAAAAACTTTATTTACAAGCCAATGTGAAGGAGGGAGCGAGGTTCACCGGTCTCCGGCGGTGGAGGCCGACGAAGTCGCTCCGGCGTTCTCGGGCGAGGTTCCTAGGTCCGCACAGGAGCAGGGGCCAAGGAAGTTCGCACCGGCGTTCTCGGAGGAGGTTCCTGGGTCCCACGTATGAGGAGGGGCCAAGGAAGGTCGCACTGCGCGCCCGCCGGGAGCCGCTTTTATGTCCTGGGCCCGGGAGTGGGCGGGCAGTGGGCGGGACATAGGCGGGTCGGGGGCGGGGCAGTAGGCGTAGCTAGGCGGGTTCCGGTTCTTCTCCGTTGGAGGTCGGGTTGCGCCTGCACAGTCGACCCATGTCTTTCCGGGGCACGGAAAGTTGACGGTGAAGAACCCGGAACTGCGCCATCTTGCCTCCGTTCGTCCAAACATAAAATGTGCCAAGTCAATGGCAGAGTTAATTCTAGTTGATTTGGACAGGGCAGTTTCTATGTTCTTCTTTTAACTTATTTGCATTTTTAACATGTCTGAGGCTATTCTATGAATTGGCATTTTCTTTTGCTAACTCTCTTATCAGCTGAACATTTGTTTCCCCCAAAGTTACTTTTCTATTTACTGTAAACATCCTAGAACAAGTTATTAAACATTACCATAGAATTTCCAAAATTTTACAAGGAGAAAGGAATAACACTTCAAGAATGGATACACACACACACACACACACACATATATATTGAGATGGAGTCGTCTTCTGTTGCCCAGGCTGGAGTGCAGTGGTGCAATCTCAGCTCACTACAACATCTGCCTCCTGGGTTCATACAATTCTTCTCTCTCAGCCTCCAGAGTACTTGGGATTACAGGCATGTGCCACCATGCTGGGCTAATTTTTGTGTTTTTAGTAGAGACAGGGTTTCGCCATGGCCAGGCTGGTCTCAAACTCCTGATGTCAGGTGGTCAACTCGCCTCAGCCTCCCAGCTCCAGCTGGACCCGAGTATGCTTATACATTGAAGCAATAACTTTTTAAGTTATGTATTTTATTATGTTTACAAATTTATAGAAAAATAGCAATATTAAGTTAAGCCTAATAACTTTTAAAATTGATAGAACTGAAAGTATATATATTTTTAATTTTATTAAAATTAATTAATCAAATCATGTCTGGGATTACAGACATGAACCACTGTGCCCAGCCAAGGATGTAAACTTTTAAAAATATTTAAAATACATTGTACCATATAGCGATTATATGGCTTCAGATACATTGAAAAAGCAATTTGAAATTTTAGTATATGGAATATAAAATTGGACAGATTCTGGTTTAAGTCTAGCCTGTGTTACCTAATCCCTGAATGACTTTGTGAATTTTACTTATACAACCTACACTTTAGTTCCTCTAACTATACAATGTGGATAATAATATCTACCTCATAGGATTATCATAATATAAAGTATGACCAGAGCTTTATATTCTGCCTGTAATAACTACAGGATACAAGTTTGTTCTTAATGCTATTTTTATTTTCTATTTATTCTTCTCGTTTTATAAGTCAACATCACATCTGGAGAAAGGTTTAGACAGCAGTAGTGTTCGATGCTGTGTGCACATTAGAACCACTAGGGAAGCTTTTTAAAAACACAGATGCCTGAATCCTATCACCAGGGATTCTTATATAATTGGCCTTAAGAGAGAATGAAACCTCAATATGTTTGTTTTCCTCAGGTGACTATTTTGTGCATCCAAGTTTGAGACCCACTTATTTAAAAACACTTCAGTTTGTACTGTCTGACTAGATTACTTTCACTTTAAATCCTGTCATTCACATTGTGTTAGTTGTGTCTACCCTATAAAACATTAGCAATCTATCAAACACAAATCCTTGTCAATTTTACTTTTCAAATATTTTTAAGCCAACTTTCTACTCAGTTTTCCTCATATTAGCAGTCTGGCCTTCATCACCTCCTACTTGGATTACTGCATAATTTCCCACTGCTCTCTCTTTCCAGCCTTGCTCTTTATAAATTTCTTTTTTAGGTAGAATGAAACTCTCACTCATCTACTAAAGCTTTTCAATGCTTATTTAACATAGAGGATGGAGCACAAATTCTGTGCTTTGTTCTTCAATGTCCTTTATAACGTTTCTCCTTTTTAACAATTAAATTGAACACACAATCTGTATTCAAGCACCACCAAGTGCATTGTAGTGCCATAACTTTACACAAAGTGTTGCTTTTTCTTCTTTAAATGCCCTTCCTTCTTTTGTTTTCCTGTATCATCCTTTGATATTTATCTCAGAAATTCAGGCCTCCTGCAAAACCTCTAAACTCATTGTGTCAGGCAAACAGTGCATCTCCTATGCTCCTAAAATTCTCATTGCATTAATCACTTTATTAATTAGTTATTTTAGACAATAAGTTCTTCAATGAAGATGTGGTGTCTATCTTATCTTTGTATATTCAAAGCTTAAAGTACTCCTGTGGCAATCAGTAATGTGAGTTGATTAAGATGATTCAAAGAGCATAAAATTATAATATCAGTAGAGACTTCATAGCTTCTAGAGTAGAAATTCCCTAAATGACAAGTAAGAACATTTTTACCAAGCTTTTAAGAATCTTTTAGTATTACTTGTAGCTCAAATTAACTTTTGGGTTACCACATACCAGGATGGAAATGTTGTATTGCATATTCTACAGAGTGAGGCTTTATGCCTTGAGATATACACATGGTATCTCACCCACTTGAATTGCACAGGTCATATGCGGTGGCCCAGATTAGCTGGACCCGAATATGCTTATACATTGAAGCAATAACTTTTTAAGTTATGTATTTTATTATGTTTACAAATTTACAGAAAAATAGCAATCTCAAGTTAAGCCTAATAACTTTTAAAATTGATAAAATTGTAAGTGTATATATTTTAATTTTATACTCCTTGACTCTTTACTACAACAATGGTTATTAACATGAAACCCCATTTAATAACTCATCACTTAAATAAAAGTAATCCTTTTCTCTTCAAAATAATTTACTTATTTTAATCACAAGAAATAAATTTGTAACATTATGCTATCAGAAATCATAAATTTAAAACTAACCAGATTTCAACATAGATTTTTTCTTGTAATTGATTTACACAGGTGTGACAGAAAAGCATTACATTTGCTTTTCTCCTTGAAAAGATCTTTGGATCTTGCCCTACCCAGCAGCCCTATACCTTGCCTTAATGCTACGTATAGCTGGAGTTTACCTCATACCATGAATAGCCAAGCATCACATGGAACGTATCCTAAGAAATATTCCATAAAAATAAACTTGATGGGATCATGACAGAGATGGCATATCTACAAATTTTAGGAATTGGAGACTACCTTATAGACTTTGTTAAGATAAGATCATAATCATTTCTCAATGTCAATGTGGTACATTTACAAGCAATGCCAACAGTGTGAGATCCCAACACAGATGTCAAACCAGGAATTGTTTGACTTGAATGGCTTGGAATAATGGCCCATTTGGGACATCCAGCATTTCCACTGTTGGGTAAGTATTGTTGTCAGCAGTCACACTGTCCAGGTGGATGATGTATCCTTGACATTCAAGTCTTACAATTACTTAAAAATAACTTCAGTATTCTATTACAATTTTTTCAGATTGTAAAAATCTTCTTAATGCTGGTACTAATTTGCTTGATATTTTTCCTGCATCTTTTATAGCTTTAAAGTGGGGAATTGATTTTGGTAACACAATCAGATATTTCATTTTTATTGAATAAAAGAAAGGCATTGCAAATGTAGCTGCTGATTCTTTTAGAGACTACTTTCAAATTCAACATAGTTGAATAGTCAGTTACAAAATATTCACTTCTCATGGTTATGACAAAGTCTTCTCTTTGTTCATTTACATAGCATCTTTTGTTTTCAAATTACTACAAAGATTATCAATGAAAACAAATTTGTTTTTGGACTTCAATTTCCTCAAGAGCCAAGCAAAATTAAGGAACCACTTTCCCCGTTTACAAGCTTCCTTCTCAAATTCAATGAGTCTTGATATTTCACCACTTTTTTTAATGTTTATTTTTAATTTTTGTGGGTATATATTAGGCATACATGGCATATGAGATGTTTTAATATAGGCATGTATAGACCATATGAGCAGTAAAAGGGAATCTACCAAAAGTGTACTTATGGCTAAGACATTGAGGAAAGACTATGTAACTCTGCATTTTACTCATAAACTACTCTAATAAAATCATCTGTTGTCTAAATTAAGATATAGACTTTTATTATCTATATTTTATGGAATTAAAAAAGTTTGTCTCAAAATAGGAATAGTCAAGTAAATAATTATGTATCCTTATAATGAAATGAATGCATTCATTTATCAAAAGATGAAACAAATTTAAAGATAAATGCCTTTGATTTAGAATTAAGTTAAAACAATACAGTACACAAAGTTGTATATCACATACTATATCAAATATGTAACAAAGTATGCGTAGAAAAAAAATTAATACAAAAATGTTATATAGTTATTATCTATAGCAGAGAATCATGGACGATTTATATTACCTGAAATTGCTTTGTATTTTCTATCCCTTTTTTTTGCTACAAATCAATTTTAAAATTTAAAAAATTAGAAAAAGAAAAAAATTATGTAGATCATATTATTAATGATAGAAAATGTGCTTAAATGCTTGCTTTTTATTATTTTCACAGTATACTTAGGTTGAAAGATGATTATATATGAATATTTTAAAATACATATAATTTTCTCTGTGCCAGACACCTTTTCTACCACTTCAAAAATATTAACTCAGTCCCCATAACAACCCTAGTAAGACTNAAAAAATTAGAAAAGAAAAAAATTATGTAGATCATATTATTAATGATAGAAAATGTGCTTAAATGCTTGCTTTTATTATTTTCACAGTATACTTAGGTTGAAAGATGATTATATATGAATATTTTAAAATACATATAATTTTCTCTGTGCCAGACACCTTTTCTACCACTTCAAAAATATTAACTCAGTCCCCATAACAACCCTAGTAAGACTATTTCTATTATCATGCCTGTTTTACAGGTGGGGAAACCAAGGCATGGGATGCTAAGTAAGTAGGGTACCAAAAAACACATCTTTGGTGGGGGAGCTGAGATTTTAGAGTCTGTGCTCTGAACTACTATGATGTTCCCATTTATAATGATTATAACATTTTATCTTTTTTAAAAAGTAATTAATTGTAATTTATTAAATAATAAAATTGACTTTTCTCAAAAACCAAATTAACATTTATAAAACCAGCCTACCAAGAAAACAATTATTTTACTTTTACTGATACTATTTGATATGGTTTGGCTATGTCCCCATCCAAATTTCTACTGAATTGTATCTCCCAGAATTCCCACATGTTGTGGGAGGGACCCAAGGAGAGGTAATTGAATCTTGGGGGCTGGTATTTCCTGTCCTATTCTTGTGATAGTGAATAAGTCTCATGAAATCTGATGAGTTTATCAGGGGTGTTTGCTTTTGCGTCTCCCTTATTTTTCTCTTGCCACCGCCACGTAAGAAGTGTCTTTTGCCTCCCACCATGATGCTGAGGCCTCCCCAGGAATGTGGAACTGTTAAGTCCAGTCAAATCCCTTTTTCTTCCCAGTCTCAGGTATGTCTTTATCATCAGTGTGAAAATGGAGTAATTCAGTAAATGGATACCAGTAGAGTGGGACATTGCTGAAAATGTACCCAAAAATGTGGAAGCAACTTTGGAACTAGGTAACAGGAAGAGATTAGAAATGTTTGAAGGCTGATTTTTGTGTTTTCAGTGGAGATGGGATTTCACCATGTTGGCCAGGCTGATCTAGAACTCCTGGCCTCCAGTGATTTGCCTGCCTCAGCCTCCCAGAGTGCTGGGATCATAGGCATCAGCCACCACACCCAGCCATCATTGGAGTTTTTTTGAGGGAGATTTGCAGTAAGGTGAATAAATGCTAAGTGTATCATTTGATGAGGTTTTTTTTTTTTTTTTGAGATGGAGTCTCGTATCGCCCAGGCAGGAGTGCGGTGGCCTACTCTTGGCTCACTGCAGCCTCTGCCTCCTGGGTTCGGGTGATTCTTCCACTTCAGCCTCCTGAGTAGCTGGGATTGCAGGTGCCTGTCACCATGCCTAGCTAATTTTTGTGTTTTTATTAGAGATGGGGTTTTGCCATGTTGGCCAGGCTGATCTCAGACTCCTGACATTAAGTGATCTACCCATGTAGGCCTCCCAGAGTGCTGGGATTACAGGTGTGAGCCACCGTACCCAGACTCATTTGATGAGTTTTGATGTAAAAGCATGTAACTCAAACCCCTAAGTTTGGAACATTTGTATTACATCTGAATTTTTTTTTCACCTAGTCAATTCCTGCACCTCTCCTGTCCTTTCTTCCCTCCCTTGGCAGTCAGCTACTGTTAGATTTTGTTCACTGTAGATTAATTTTGCCTATTCTAGAACTTCATATAATGGACTCACTTATGCAGTATGTATTCTGTAAGTTCCTTTTACTCAGCATGTTTGTATATTCATCAGTGTGTTTAAGCTTTGTTCCTTTTTATGGCTGAGCAGTATTCTATGTATGAATATGCCACATTTTAACGTTTCACCTGTTAGGTGAACAACTGGTGAACAATGAGCTGTTTCTAGTTTGGGGCTATCATGAATAAAGTTGGTATGAACATGTAAAAAAAAAAAAAAAAAGAAAGAAATGTTTGAAGGACTCAGAAAAAGACAGGAAAATGCGGGAAAGTTTGGAACCTCCTAGAAACTTGCTGAATGGCTTTGACCAAAATGCTGACAGTGATATGGAAAATAAAATCCAGGCTGAGGTAGTCTCAGATTGGCAGCTTCCACATGGTATCAAGCCTGTGGGTGCACAGAAGTCAACAACTGAGGTTTGGGAATCTCTGCCTAGATCTTAGAAGATGTATGGAAATGCCTGGAGGCCCAGAAAAAAGTTTACTGCAGAGATGGGGCCATCATGGAGAACCTCTACTAGGGCAATGCAGGAGGGAAATGTGGGGTTGGAGTCCCCACACAGAGTCCCTAGTGGGGCACTGCCTAGTGGAACTGTGAGAAGACAGCTACCATCCTCCAGACCCCAGAATGGTAGATCTACAGGCGGTGTGCACTGTGCACCTGGAAAAGCCCCAGACACCCAATTCCAGCCTGTGAAAGCAGCTGAGAGGGAGGCTGTACCCTGCAAAGCCATAGGGGTGGAGCTACCCAAGACCATGGGAACCCACATCTTGCATCAGTATGACCTGAATGTTAGACCTTGAGTCAAAGGAGATCTTTTTGGAATTTTCATATTTGACTGCCTAGCTGTATTTCAGACTTGCTTGGGCCCTGTAAACCCTTCATTTTGGCCAGTTTCTCTCATTTGGAACAGCTGTATTTACCCAATACTTATATCCCATTGTATCTAGGACGTAAGTAGCTTGCTTTTGATTTTATAGACTCATAGGTGGAAGGGACTTGACTTGTGTCAGATGAGACTTTGGACTGGGGACTTTTGGGTTAACGCTGAAATGAGTTAAGACTTTGGGAGACTGTTGGGAAGGCATGATTGGTTTTGAAATGTGAGTACATTCTATTTGGAGGGGACAGGGGTTAGCTGATATGGTTTATCTGTGTCCCCACCCAAATCTGATCTTAAATTGTGTCTCCCAGAATTCCCACATGTTGTGGGAGCGACTCAGGAGGAGGTAATTTAATCTAGGGGCCAGTCTTTCCACTGCTGTACTAGTGATAGTGAATAAGTGTCATGAGATTTGATGGTTTTATCAGGGGTTTCCACTGTTGCTTCTTCCTCATTTCTCTCACTGCCACGATGTAAGAGGTGCCTTTTGCCTCATGTCATGATTCTGAGGCCTCCCCATCCATGCGGAACTGTAAGTCCAATTAAACCTCTATTTTTTTCCCTGTCTCAGGTACGTCTTTATCAGCAGTGTGAAAACAGACTAATATACTATCCTAACCTAAAAAGCCATTTTATTTTAATAAACTTGGTATACTTGATGCCTCTCAAGAACCATGTTCTCAAAATGTACTGTCACTTAATTTGGCCTTAAATAATTTACAGACCATTGTTTTAATATTTTGTTAAAATGCTGCTGATTACTCATTATCATAGCTAGCAATTTATAGAATCTATGGAAAAAAATTTCCTTTACATTGGCCTTATAAGCATTTTTTAATTGAAGACACGCTTTTGAGAGAGACTGCTGAGTTATAAATGATAAGTCCTTTTTATCACAGCTGGTTCAGTTTAATCACTCAGCATGGATAACCACGTGATGAAATGTATTTCTCCTTTGTGCATATTACTAAGCATTATTATTGGGAGATATTTAAATTTGTTTCTTTGCAGCTGCCAAATATGCCTTGTTATATATTGCTTAAACATGAGTTCTAAGAACATGAATAAACAGTGTTTGTTATAACAATAGCTTTCACTCTCACAAGGAAGTTGCCTGTAATTTAGAAAGTTTTCAACTGAAAACATAAAGAAACTATGCTAAATAAGCGCCATACCAGAACAGATGTTCTGCTGCTTGGTTTCCAAGAAGTTTACATAATTTAAGTGATGTACAGTTTCAATAAACATATTTCCATAAACATAGATTCTTTTCATTCTCAACAGCAAACATTTACTATGCCTTGATATGTGCTGCAAATTCTGCTAGATATTATAATGCAAAGTAACAGCCTCTAGCCCCAGCTCTCAAAATTATGGGATCAGATAAAGCATTGCAAATCAGATGGCTGGATGATTGGATAAATAGAAAAATGACTGCTAGTTAGATAAACAGATAGATAATGCAGGAACTTGGAATCTAAAATTTTAGTTAAATATTTTATTGACAAGAATAACTTTCTGAGTTATGCAGTTGTAACATTAGGCTAAATGGAAATAGAGTAAAATAATATATATAAAACATACCATAGAGGTGGTAATTATTATTAAACAATAAATGGCTGTGTCATTGCTATGGGATAGGAAGAGCAATAGATTTTGAATTTACTGTGTGTTCACTGGGTCTTGGCTAACCACTCTTTGAATGTTTATGATAAATATGGGTTTTAGAAGGAAGGTAACATAAAGCAACTGCTTCAGGAAATCAAGAACCCTAACAAATGCTGAACTTTAAGGAAAACTTTCCCAACAGGTTGTAACTGGAGCTGGAAAATTTTCACAAATGTTGTCAGAAAATTAATTCATTGTCTTAGAAGACATTATTTTCTTACTTAAATTATTGCAACTTTTCAAATTATAGATAGAAGAAAATACAATCTTTCTAATCCAACCCATGATGCCAGAGTATCTCTGATTCTAAATATGAACAAGAAATGCACATCCCTACACAAACATCACTCAGTGAATAAATATGCCAGCAACCAACTTAAAGATGCAAGTCAAATTCATAAACATATTTGAAAATTAGAAGTGATGCTCATAAAGATTTATACTGTTATTGAAAATATGTTTTACAATTATAGTTTAAAATAAAATTTACATTCTTATTTTGGCAAAGAAAATTAGATAACCTCAATATATGATAAAAAATGAATTCAAAAGATCTACCAAAATTGAAGATAATATCATATAACATGGAAAAAATAACAAAAATTAAAGCAGCAATACAGCTAATAATGATATTATAGGGATCATCGAGATATTCCTGAAGCAAAATTTCTTCACACAGATTTGGCATGGATCTTGAACTTCTGACTAACACCTAAGCTTCAAATAAAAAGAGTTGAGAAAGTGGTATACAAGAGATTTACATATGTAAATTTCCCAATAAATCCAATAAAAATAATCTGAGCTAGTAGGGTTGTATAAAGACGCAAAACACAAAATGAACATACTAAATTAAATAGTCACAATTATGTATAAGGTACTCAGGTCCTGTTTATGCTATGTTTCATGTTTTAATGTGCCTGCTAAACTAGTGCAAAGGATTGTTAGAATTATATAGGTATCTGAGGCCAAGACGCTCCCAAAGGTGGGAATAAATTATTTATAATTTTCATACACATGTTTTATATATATCAAGGTGAAGGGAAGTCAGGTATCATATATTTGAAGAGAGAGAAATAATATGTCACAGTAACTTTATTTTCTGCCCAAAATTCATAGAATTCGACATAAATTGAAGAGAAAGGGATTTCTGAGTACAGACTAAAAGAGCATTTTCACTAAAAATTAATTTAGTCATTCAAGTACAGCTAACAATGACTGATAACAATTTAACACAGTACAGAACCAAAAGGGGGATAAGATCTTCTTTCTTATTTTACCATAGATCTCTTTCATTTTGCTGCTGCATTTCATCTATGCTGCTAAGATGTATTATTAAAATAATGTACCAAGTGTCAGAATGCACAAATGTTCCATATATGTTTCTGTGCAACATGTTCACATGTACATAAATAATTATGTATTTACGTAATTATAGGACTAGAATGATGTATACCAGGGCTCAGCAAACTGTTGCCTACTACCCAAAGCTAGCCCACTGCCTGTTTTAATAAAGTTTTCTTGGAACAAACCAACTAATCTGAAATATAAGGAAAGATAAGAACTTCCCAGAAAAGGCAGGACAAGACAACTTGCTTACGTGAGTATTAGATTCCTAGGCTGCTGTAACAATTAGCACAACATGATGAACTAAAAGAGCAGCAATGCATTCTCTCACGGCTTTTCAAGCCAGAAGTCTGAAATCAGTTTGAATGGGCTGAAATCAAAATGCTGGTAGAGAGGCACTCCCTCTGGACGTTCTAGACTCCCTCATGGAGCAGACCTCACCCCGACAATCCAGAGACACAGTATCTGCTTAAGTCTGAGGCTGAATCAGAACAAGGAGAACTTGTCCACTCACGAAGACTCTGCAGCTGAACAAGAGCTCAGACAATAGGAAAAAATATTCTCTGAAGTGGAAGTTTAAAGGAAAGACTCAAAACCAATGGTAGGTGTACATTGAGATAAGTCTTCTGGCATACCAACCATCACAATAAACACAAGGTAACACTAGCAAAATTTGAAGCTTATGGTATTCTCAGGGTAACTGCAGCAACAATATTTCCCAAAGCAGCTCTACTCCTGATGAGATTAACTCAGTGCCCCATACTAAAGACCAAGAAGCGATAGACCAATGCATCATTTTATTAAAGAACATAAATCTATGTTACTAACAAAATTAAGGGAAATCAGCAGCTTAAAATATCACAATATTGGTGCTTAATACCATAATCAAAGTATCTTATTCCTAAGTATAGAGATAACCTAAAGTCACATTCTATACATTTTCTACTTTCTCAAAATTGTTAGATAGAATAATTTTAAAAGTTATCACTTATTAAAGAAAATGTATTCAAATGTAATTATATGCATGTAACATTTTAGCATTTTCATGTAAGTATCTTGTAAACACAAAAAGCTTTCATGAATTATATCACAGTCCAGAAAAAGACAAATTATTTTAAGAAAATGGTTGCATTTCACACTCACAACATAAAACATCAATAAATGTCTGTAAAATGTACTAAGAGCTTACAGAAAGCAATAGATCATTCACAAAGAACTGAAGAACTGGTCTTGTAGCTGAATACAGAATACCTGTATGAAAATCTCTAATTAATGTCAAGTGAGAATGAGCTGAAGTGAAATAAGTTAGGTGCTTGGAGTTGAATACTCAACATTTCTGAGTAACAGAAGAATAACACTAGGAACAGAAATTCAAATAGAAGTCATTTTTGAGTAGCATTATGTTTCACTAAAAACAGAGAGCATATGCTTGAGATAAAAGTACAAGCTTGTTGAATTGATACATATAATTTAAAGAGATCTGTGGTATATATAAGATAAAATAACTCAGTTACTGATTATAATAACCATCCCCATGAATATCCTGAAGAAGAAATTTTCAAAGCTGGAGTTAAACCTATGTAATAATAAGGGATAATTGTTTTTTATGGTAAATTTTATTGTTTTATATCTTGGAGATTACTAATTTTTGAGACTTAAAATACCTAAAATTTAATTATGATTAACATTTCATAAGCTGTGGACTTGATTGAAAGTGATCCCTTGATTGTTTCATGTAATGACTAAATATTGTATTCCCTACTGACAAGTTTTGTAATGTCAAGGTTATTTGAGCAAACAAAATTGAAATATTTCTTATTTTTTTTTTTTTTTTTTTTGAGAGAGTTCTCGCTCCTTCACAGGCTGGAGTGCTGATGGCCGGATCTCAGCTCACTGCATCTCCACCTCCCGGGTTATTGCCATTCTCCTGCCTTCCAAGCCTCCCGGGTAGCTGGGGACTACAGGGCACCCGCCACCTCGCCCTGGCTAGTTTTTTGTAGGCTTTTAGGTGAGAGACGGGGTTCACCGTGTTAGCCAGATGGTCTCATCTCCTGATCTCGTGATCCGCCGTCTCGGCCTCCCAAAGTGCTGGGGATTACAGGCTTGAGGCACACCCGCGCCCAGCCTCAAAATAATTTCAATATTTACTTTGCACAATGATGTCAAGTCATAACTGTATTTCTTTAAATCATCTCAAGAATCATTTACCACAAAATGTTGTAGATTCTTTGAATTTTGTCTAATTTTTATTTTTGGATGAAGTAAGTGAAGGATAGAAAAACATAGTAATTTACCTAATGATAAAAAAGCCAACTTAAGGACCCCAAAACCATTTTATGCCAGTTCTAAGAAAGAATAATACAATCATATATTTAATTTTTTCTATAGACAAAACAATTTTTTGAAAACATCGTTAATTTAAATTTTAAATCTTCCTCAACGCTTGTCTTTTCAATGGGGAGCTCTCTAGAGAGCAGAGATTTTTATCCGTTTTTTTACTTCCTACTTTCTTGAATGTCATTTTTTTAGTCACAAGAAGATAGTAGCTGCATTGACAAATAAGCTTTGATAGTTGATTCTCAAATGCAATGAATGTATAAATAACCTTTGATATCTCTGGCAGGAATTCACAGCAAAAAAGGAGGATATTTGGCACTATATTAGGTACATAAGATTTGGAAGTATATTGCATAAGACTAAAACTTTATTTAATAAATGAACGTAATGAACGTGTAAATTCAAGAGTATCTTTTCAAAATTCAAAAGAATCATATTATTGACTTATTTGTTTTCAATAATTTTATTAATAATTCTAATCAGAAATATTTTAGTTGCAAAGAACAAAACCAAATCTAACCAGATTGAAATGATTTTAAAACCTAAACTTTTAAAAAAATGTTTAAAGAATATTAACATAGAGAATTCTCACAACATTCCAAAAGAGCTGAACACTCATATCTTGGGAAGTATAAAATCAAGTTATCTCTAGGAATTCCAAAGCCAAAAGTTCATCAAAGACATTCTCTATGCATCAGAGTTATCTTTCTTCAGTTACATTTTGTAATTTACTGCTTTCTATTTTATCACCAGCCAATTCAGCCTCTAAATGTCTCAATTCTATACTTCCCAGAAATATTTAGCTCAGCACAGGCTAAATGTTTCCACCATGTTCACTGTGTGTCTACCTCAATCCAATGTTTACTTGCTTTGTGTCATCCATTGCAGTCTCTCCCTCTTCCCAGGGAGGTTTCAATATGAGAAAGGAAAAGTTAGTAGTGGCCATCAAACTAAATAACATCTAAAATTAAAATTCTGAGAATAAAGTTTGAGTTTCTTCAAATGTCTCCTGGTTAGCCTCAATCTACCATTTATCTGTTTACTTGCGGTCTCTAGTTGCATTTCCCCATACTCCACACATACACGCATTTTACATTTGAGGCATAAGCCTATGCCTTGACTGTGTTTCCCTCTGCTTGAAATGCTTACCTTTCCTTCCACTCAGAAAAATCTTACTCATTTAAAGCCTCAGTTGAACTGTAACCTCTTCCAAATCAAGAAGGAAATTCCATTTCCACCTCCATTGGAATCCCTTGGCATTTTAATTATACTGTTCATATAGCTGTTCATGACATGGCTGACTTTGTCATGGTCCACATGAGAGCTTCATCCATGCAGGCATCAGCATAACATAATTCCTGGGCCTGATGTCCATTTTTGTGCCTTTCCCATTTTTGTTAAAAGTTTAATTTTAAAAGCCTCATCATTATTTCCAATTGGTGTTTCTCAATTTTCTCCTCCTAAACAACATACAACTCTTCTTGACAAAGTTATTTCCTAACATTGCTATAAGGAACTGACACTATTGGAGTTGTCCAAAACGTAAACAATACATAACTGGTATACAAAAGATATTACAAAAGAAAAATTTCTGACTGAAAGTAACTGTGTATGCTAAGTTAACAGAGTTTTAGACATCATCAACTTCAATTACATTAGCTTCCCCAAACAATCATAACTTAGATTAAATTAGATGGTCTAACAACATGAACAGTTTTCCATTTTTCCTACTCTAAAAGGCATATTAAAATAAAGAAATTTTATTTCAAAGGTTTTCTGTCCTAGAGGTTAATGCTTCAACAGCTAATTCATTTGATATCACTTAACATATTAGTAAAAGAATGATAGTAACCCAAAAAAGAAAACACAAGTCTGAAAACAATGCTCCTTTTTTTGTTAAATTTTAATATGTGTTTGATACATGCTACAGACATGGGTTTTTAAAATGCTCTCATGATTGATCTTCTCTCAGAAACTTTAAACCAAAGTTTTATGCTATTAAGATCCCTACTTATATTCAAATAAACTAAAAGTAACCAAACATGCCATCAGTAAGCCTAATAAAAGCAGTATTAATTTTAACATTTTCTTTCATTTTTTGTTCAATTTTGAGTCAGATATTAAAAGTAGGAATAATATATGAACACTTCATTAACTCCTTATGCCATACATTTTAACATATTTTCTTTAACTGAATAATAGACCAAAAGATTTAATAAAGTATTATTCCATATTGGCAGGGAAAAGGCCACTGACTAAGCTACTCTTCCTTATTCAGTATTTAGTAATTACAGATTACGTAAAGACAGAAAAATTCTTTGAAAGATTAAGAATTTTAATTTCTGCTTCTGGCTAGTATGCACATGGTTATCATGCTAAATAAAACTGTATTTTATTTTACCATAAAGAATACTTTTCATTAATTATTAGGATCACTAATAAGTATGGCAAGGGAGAAATAGGAAATAAATCCATTAAAGTGTAATGATTAATACGGAAAAAATGAGATTGACGATGACTCACTAAAATAAAGAGAATACGTCCCCCCACTTTCAAACATTAGGCTAGGAGTCCTCCATGAGTGATAACTGTTTCCAGGATAGGAATATCTACTTTTTTTCCAATAGAAGTAAGCAGCATTCTCTCTTGAATATATCATCCACAATTTAGGACCTCTATACCCCAGAGGTTACATCAACAAAATAAAAACTTACCAAAAACATACAATGAACAAACTTTAATTAATGAGCATAAACATAAAAAAACAGATCTAGTACCATGCCTAGATATTAGACATGGTGGAATATTTAAATACAGAATATGTAATAACTATGTAGAAAATTTAAAAATGAAATGAAAACATGCAAGAAAGAGGAGGCCATAAATATTGGCATCAAGATTAGAAAAATGAATAGAGCACTGAAATATAAAAATACAATAATTTAAAGTAAAAGACTGCAAGATCCAATGTCAATGTACAATAAAGAACATAATTTTGACCATCACTCATGCTAGAGATAAGATATATATATATATATATATGCAAACAAATGCTTTAAGACATCAGAATGGTAATACAGTAGTGAAGACTTCCTGAGTCAACTGTGGCATGAAAGATAAATCTGTAAAGATGAGCCCAGCATTTGGGGTGGCATTGAGCCTGAGGATAGTAGCTGATAAGGAAGAGGAAGGTAAAAGGATTAGCAGCGAGTATGCAGCCTCTCAAGGGTAGAGGGTCATATTTTAGGAACAATGCGGCCTCCAAGAATGGAAACTCTGTTGAACACTCCTGTGTTTTTGGTACTGATCCCAAAAGGCTGCACAGCAGTATTTGGAGCAAATTAAGACTATAGCAGCATTAGCATAAACTGCTTCAAATTATCCACATGGTCTAGAAAATTCAAATCCTTAAATCTGGATACAAAGTAAACATTTATGTATCAATTTTATGCCTATATTTCAAGAAACAACAATTTGAAAATATACATTTTACAAATCACTTACAATCACAAAAGGCATTAAATTAGGAATGAGGTATCACAAGCAATTCTGAGTTTATTCCAGATATATTGCAGTGATGTAACATCAAAAATGAATTGATTAACATTGTACAGAAATGGAAAAAAAATATTTGATTATTTCAATACATGCAGAAAAAAGTATATTTGGTAAAAATACCTAACTCTGAAGGCAGAAGAGAAGTTTCTTGATATGACAAATAATGTCTATGATATACTTACCATAAGTAATATGGTTGACTATGATTTATTAAATAATTTTCCCATTAGATTCATAATAAGACAAGGATACCTGAAATAAACAGTTCTATGAAACCAGGCCTCAAGGTCCTAGCTAGTGAATTAAGGCAAAACAAAGAGATAAAACATCTAAGGACAGAAAATTATTTTAAAGAAATAACTATTTGGAGAAGACATCATTGTGAATGTAGAACTTTTTTTTTTAATTTTCAGAGAACATTTTGCAGTCAATAAAATAAGAGGAATTTGATGGAAGCATAGCATGTTTGTGAACTCACAGAAATAAATTCTTTTTCTATACCATCATCAATAGAAAATATGCTTTAATGTAGGAACCATTTATAATAGCATACTTAATCAGATAATTAATAATAAATACAGCAAATGGTATGTTAAGATTTCTATAGAGAAAACTAAAATATATGATTGAGAGAAATTAAGGACCAAAATAATAAAAGATTAGACATGTTCATAGAAGGGGTAAAAGCCAGGTAGAGCAAAGATGCTCCTGAAAAAGAGCAAGGTGAATAAATTTGTCATAGGAGATAGTAAAATTTAGGGAGAGCTACAGCATAAATATCCTGTGGTATTTGCACAAAAATGGGTAAATGGGCCAATAGAACAGCAAAGACTGTGCAGAAATAAACTTACTTCTATTTTAAATAGTAGATGTGAAAGAGCTGGAATTGAAGATGATTGTAAATAAAGGAGTTTATTTAATAAATATTTCTGGATTAGTTTGTTTTTCATATAGTCATTATATGTATTTTGATTCTTGTGCAACACAGCATTTGCTACAAATCAAACTAAATGATTTAGCATCTTAAACCTGAAAGACAAAATTTGAATATTTACAACCATAGTAGAATAGCTTTATAATCTCAGCATGAGAAAGATTTATTAAATACTTTTCAAAATGTACTGAGGGTAATAGGAGACAGTACATCTTATTTCATTAAGAACTTCTGTTGATAAGGATACACTGAAGCAAAAATGCAAGCTGCAACACAAATAACTAGCAATGTTGATATTCAGATTATTGACAGAATTCCTGAAAATCTACAGGTAAAATACATTATCTGATAGAAAAACAGAAAAGGACAGAAAGGGGAGCTTCCAGATAACTGAACACATGGGGGTTCCTGGAAGGTGGCACAACCAGGGAGGGCATGGAAGCTCACTGTCCTTCCCACGTAGCTTATCCTATGCATTTCTGCATCTGTATCTTCTGTGGTAATATTTTATAGTCAACTAGTAAACCTAAGTTTTTCCCTGTTCTGTAAGCCACTGCAACAAATTAGTCAAACTCAAAGAGGGGGTTGTGAACGTGAAGCCGAAAGCTCAGAAGTTCTGGAGGTCTGAGCTTGTGACTGGTGTCTGTGGGGAGTTGGGACGGTCTTGAGGAGTGAGCCTTCAACGTGTGGGATCTGATACTACCTGCAGGTAGATAGTGTCATAATTGAATTGGAGGACACCAGCCAGATATTAACAGAGAGGACAAACAGTAGCTGAGAGTAAAGAAATGAATAAATGAAGTATTAATTGAGGAAAATTCAATATTATATTAACAACTCGAAAGAGTCTCAAAGCAAGAGATGATATTGTCTCTCACCTTAATTATTCCAGATGCCTGAAAGGGTGAAGATATACATTTGCCAAGACCACTCCCACTTTTGGAATCTGACAAGATTGAAAGGAAGCCTATAAGCATGAGTAACCTCACCCTGGCAGACATTCTTACAATGTGGTGGAGTGGACTAATTATTAATGGTTCTGTATATTCTTTTGATGTAAAAGATCCATGGCCAAAAACCAGGGGGTGGCCTGTGGTGGTGATATATATATATATATATATGTTTTAATTAGTTTTCATCTATGGTTCCTGGTTAATAACTCCTAAAATCCTTGGGATTTCCAAAGTACTGTCTTTTGTATGTCTTCTGTCTGATAGGTTCAGGGTGGTGCTGGTCATGGGGAAGATTAAGGCGGGATTAGAGGACCCTACTTTCAGCCCCACATTGCAACCTCCAGGGAGGGGAGAGGGGCTGAAGGTCAAGTTGATCACCAATGACCAATGGTTTAATCAATCATGCCTACATAATGAAGCCTCTATAAAACTCAAGAGGACAGGATTAGGTGAGCTTCCAGACAGGTAAACATGTGAAGGCTCCTGGAGGGTCAGCGCCCCAGGGAGGGCATACAAGCTTTGTGCCCTTTCTCCCGTATTTTGCCCTACATCTTTCTTCGTTATTTGTAATATCCTTTATAATAAACCAGTGAAAGGAAGGAGGGAAGGAAGGAAGGGAGGAAGGAAGGAAGGAAGGAAGGAAAGAAGGAAGGAAGGAAGGAAGGAA
>NW_016809536.1:2444405-2446842 GCF_001698545.2 Rhinopithecus bieti | reverse complement strand
GCAGTATTGGGGTGGGAGTTACCCGATTTTCCAGGTGTTGTGTGTCTCAGTTCCCCTGGCTAGGAAAACGGATCCCCTTCCCCCTTGCGCTTCCAGGTGAGGCGATGCCTCGCCCTGCTTCAGCTCTCGCTGGTCAGGCTGCAGCAGCTGACCAGCACCGATTGTCCGGCACTCCCTAGTGAGATGACCCCAGTACCTCAGTTGAAAATGCAGAAATCACCGGTCTTCTGTGTCGCTCGCGCTGGGAGTTGGAGACTGGAGCTGTTCCTATTCGGCCATCTTGCTCCGCCATGTGCCACATTTTCTTAATCCAGTCTATCATTGATGAACATTTGGATTGGTTCCAAGTCTTTGTGATTGTGAATAGTGCCACGATAAACATACGTGTGCATGTGTCTCTATCATAGAATGATCCTTTGGGTATATGCCCAGTAACGGAATTGCTGGGTAAAATGGTATTTCTAGTTCTAGATCCTTGAGGAATCGCCACACTGCCTTCCACAATGGTTGAACTAATTTACCCTCCCACCAACAGTGTAAAAGCATTCCTAGTTCTCCACATGCTCTCCAGCACCTGTCATTTCCTGACTTTTTAATGATCACCATTCTAACTGGCTTGAGATAGTATCTCATTTTGGTTTTGATTTGCATTTCTCTGATGACCAGTGATGATTAGCATTTTTGCATATGTCTGTTGGCTGCATAAATGTCTTATTTTGCGAAGTGTCTGTTCATATCCTTGGCCCACTTTTTGATGGGGTTGCTTGTTTTTTTCTTGTAAATTTGTTTAAGTTCTTTGTAGATTCTAGATACTAGCCCTTTATCAGATAGGTAGATTGCAAAAATTTTCTCCCAATCTGTAGGTTGCCTGTTCACTCTGATGACAGTTTCTTTTGCTGTGCAGAAGCTTTTTAGTTTAATTAGATCCCATTTGTCTATTTTGGCTTTTGTTGCCATTTCTTTTTGGTGTTTTAGTCATGAAGTCTTTGCTCATGCCTATGTCATGAGTGGTATTGGCTAGGTTTTCTTCCAGGGTTTTTATGGTGTTACATCTTACATTTAAGTCTTTAATCCATCTTCGGTTAATTTTTGTATGTGATGTAAAGAAGGGATCCAATTTCAGCTTTCTACATATGGCTATCCAGTTTCCACATCACCATTTATTAAATAGGGAATCCTTTCCCATTTCTTGTTTTTGTCAGGTTTGTCAAAGACCAGATGGTTGCAGATATGTGGTGTTATTTCTGAGGCCTCTGTTTTGTTCCATGGGTCTATATATCTGTTTTGGTAACAGTACCATGATGTTTTGGTCATTGTAGCCTTTTAGTGTAGTTTGAAGTCAGGTAGTGAAATGCCTCCAGGTTTGTTCTTTTTGCTTAGGATTGTCTTGGCTAGGTGGGCTCTTTTTTGGTTCCATATCAACTTTAAAGTAGTTGGGTTTTTTGTTGTTGTTTTGTTTTGTTTTGTTTTGTTTTTCTGATTCTATGAAGAATGTCAGTGGTAGTTTGATGGGGATAGCACTGAATCTATAAATTACTTTAGGTAGTATGGCCATTTTCACAATATTGATTTTTCCTATCCATGAGCATAGAATGTTCTTCCATTTGTTTTTGTCCTCTTTTATTTCGTTGAGCAGTGTGATTTGTAGTTCTCCTTGAAGAGGTCCATCACATCCCTTGTAAGTTGGACTCCTAGGTATTTTATTCTCTTTGTAGTAACTGTGAATGGCAGTTCATTCACGATGTGGCTCTCTGTTCATCTATTATTGGTGTATAGGAATTCTTGTGATTTTTGCACACTGATTTTGTATCCTGAGACTTTGCTGAAGTTCCTTATCAACTTAAGGAAATTTTGGGCTGAGATGATGGGGTTTTCTAAATATACAATCATGTCATCTGCAAAAAGGGACCATTTGACTTCCTATTTTCTTAATTGCATACCCTTTCTTTCTTTATCTTGCCTGATTGCCCTAGCCAGAACTTCCAACACTATGTTGAATAGGAGTGGAGAGAGAGGATATCCCTGTCTTGACCCAGTTTTCAAAGGGAATGCTTCTAGTTTTTGCCCATACACTATGATATTGGCTGTGGGTTTGTCATAAATAGTTCTTATTATTTTGAGATACAGCCCATCAATACCTAGTTTATTGAGAGTTTTTAGCATGAAAGGCTGTCGAATTTTGTCCAAGGCCTTTTCTGCATCTATTGAGATAATCATGCGGTTTTTGTCATTGGTTCTGTTTATGTGATAAAGTACATTTATTGATTTGCATATGTTGAACCAGCCTTGGATCCTAGGCAAGAAGCTGACTTGATCGTGGTGGATAAGCTTTGTGATGTGCTGCTGGATTCAGTTTACCAGTATTTTATTGAGGATTTTTGCATTGATATTCATCAGGGATATTGGTCTAAAATTCTCTTTTTTTTGTTGTGTCTCT
>NW_016809536.1:2406850-2441357 GCF_001698545.2 Rhinopithecus bieti | reverse complement strand
TGCTCTGATCTTAGTTATTTCTTGCCTTCTGCTAGCTTTTGAATGTGTTTGCTCTTGCTTCTCTAGTTCTTTTAATTGTGATGTTAGAGTGTCAATTTTAGATCTTTCCTACTTTCCCTTGTGAGCATTTAGTGCTATAAATTTCTCTCTACACACTGCTTTAAATGTGTCCCAGAGATTCTGGTATGTTGTGTCTTTGTTCTCATTGGTTTCAAAGAACATCTTTATTTCTGCCTTCATTTCATTATTTACCCAGCAGTCATTCAGGAGCAAGTTGTTCAGTTTCCATGTAGTTGTGTGGTTTTGAGTGAGTTTCTTAATCTTTAGTTCTAATTTGATTTCACTGTTCTCTGAGAGACATTTGTTGTGATTTCTGTTCTTTTACATTTGCTGAGGAGTGTTTTACTACCAATTATGTGGTCAATTTTAGAATATGTGTGATGTGGTGCTGAGAAGAATGTATATTCTGTTGATTTGGGATAGAAAGTTCTGTAGATGTCTATTAGGTCTGCTTGGTGCAGAGCTGAGTTCAAGTCCTGGATATCCTTGTTAAACTTCTGTCTCATTGATCTGTCTAATATTGACAGTGAGGTGTTAAAGTCTCCGATTATTATTGTGTGGGAGTCTAAGTCTCTTTGTAGGTCTCTAAGAATTTGCTTTATGAATCTGGGTGCTCCTATATTGGGTGCATATATATTTAGGACAGTTAGCTCTTCTTGTTGAATTGATCCCTTTACCATTTTGCAGTGAAAAGAGCCTTTTTAGTCTCTTTTGATCTTTGTTGGTTTAAAGTCTGTTTTATCAGAGACTAGGGTTGCAACCCCTACTTTTTTTTTTTGCTTTCCATTTGTTTGGTAGATCTTCCTCCATCCCTTTATTTTGAGCCTATGTGTGTCTCTGCATGTGAAATGCGTCTTCTGAATACAGCACACTGATGGGTCTTGACTTTTTATCCAATTTGCAAGTCTGTGTCTTCTAATTGGGGCACTTAGCCCATATACATTTAAGGCTAATATTGTTACATGTGAATTTGATCCTGTCATTATGATGTTAGCTGGTTATTTTACCCATTAATTGATGCAATTTCTTCATAGCATTGATGGTCTTTACCATTTGGCATGTTTTCGAAGTGACTGGTACTGGTTGCTACTTTCCATGTTTAGTGCTGCCTTCAGGAGCTCTTTTAAGGCTGACCTGGTGGTGACAAAATCTCTCAGCATTTGCTTGTCTGTAAATCATGTTATTTCTCCTTCACTTACGAAGCTTAGTTTGGCTGGATATGAGATTCTGGGTTGAAAAATCTTTTCTTTAAGAATGTTGATTATTAGTCCCCACTCTCTTCTGGCTTGTAGGGCTTCTGCCAAGAGATTTGCTGTTAGTCGGATGGACTTCCCTTGCTGGGTAACCCGACCTTTCTCTCTGCCTGCCCTTATCACTTTTTTCCTTCATTTCAAACTTGTTGAATCTGACAATTATGTTTCTTAGGGTTGGTCTTCTCGAGGATTATCTGTGGTGTTCTCTGTATTTCCTGAATTTGAATGTTGGCCTGGCTTGCTATGTTATGGAAGTTCTCCTGGAGAACATCTTGAAGAGTGTTTTCTTTCTTGGTTCCATTGTTCTCATCACTTTCCACTACATTAATCAAAGTATATTTTGTCTTTTCACATATTCCCATATTTCTTGGAGGCTTAGTTCATTTCTTTTCACTGTTTTTTCTCTAATCTTGTCTTCTCTATTCATTAATTTGATCTTCAATCATGGATACCCTTTCTTCCACTTGATTGAATCGGCTATTGAAGCTTGTGCATGTGTCACCAAGTTCTCATGCCACGGTTTTCAGCTCCATCAGGTCATTTAAGGTATACTCTATGCTGCTTATTCTAGTTAGCCATTCGTCTAACCTTTCGTCAAAGTTTTTAGCTTCATTGCGATGGGTTAGAACATGCTCCTTTAGCTCAGAGAAGTTTGTTATTATCGACTTTCTGAAGCCTACTTCTGTCATCTTGTCAAACTCATTAGCCATCCAGTTTTGTTCCCTTGCTGACAAGGGGCTGCAATTCTTTGGAGGAGAAGAGGCACTCTGCTTTTTGGAATTTTCAGCTTCTCTGCTCTGGTTTCTCCTCATCTTCGTGATTTTATCTACTTTTGGTCTTTGATGTTGGTAACTTGCAGATTGGGTTTTGGTGTGGATGTCCTTTGTGTTGATGTTGATGTTATTCCTTTCTGTTTGTTAGTTTTCCTTCTAACAGTCAGACCCCCAGCTGCAGGTCTGTTGGAGTTTGCTGGAGGGCCACTCCAGACCCTGTTTGCTGGGTATCACCTGCAAAGGCTGCAGAACAGCAAATATTGCTGCCTGATTCTTCCTCTGGAAACTTCGTCCCAGAGGGGCACCCAAAAACCACCTGTTTGAGGTGTCAGTCAGCCCCTACCGGAAGGTGTTTCTCAGTCAGGCCACACGGCGGTCAGGGACCCACTTGAAGAGGCGATCTATCTGTTGTTGGAGCTCGAATGCCATGCTGAGAGAACCACTGCTCTCTTTCAGAGCTGTCAGACAAGGACATTTAAGTCTACAGAAGCTGTCTGCTGCCTTTTGTTCTACTATGCCCTGCCACGAGAGATGGAATCTATAGAGGCTGTAGGCCTTGCTGAGCTGTGGTGGGATCTGCCCAGTTCTTGCTTCCAGGCCTCTTTGTTTATACTGTGAGCTACTCAAGCCTCAGCAATGGCAGATGCCCTCCCCCCATCCAGCCGCAGCATTGCAGGTGGATCTCAGGCTGCTGCGCTAGCAGTGAGCAAGGCTCCGTGGGTGTGGGGACCGCTGAGCCAGGCATGGGAGGTTGCTAAGACTGTGGGAATAGCAAAGTATTTGGTCAGAAGTGTACCATTTCTCCAGATGCAGTCTGTCACGGCTTCCCTTGGCTAGGAAAGGGAAATCTCCCAACTGCTTGTGCTTCCCAAGCAAGGTGATGCCCCGCCCTGCTTCAGCTCACTTTCCATGGCCTGCACCCACTGTTCAACCAGCCCCAGTGAGATGAACCAGGTACCTCAGTTGGAAACGCAGAATCACCTGTCTTCTGCATTGATCTCATTGGGAGCTGCAGACCATAGCTGTTCCTATTTGGCCATCTTGGAAGTGACCTCAAAGTACAGATTTGTATGTATCTTGTTCAGTAGAAGAGTGACTGATACTTAATGAGTCAATATACTATTACACTTATTATAGTTCAGTTTTGCATTGTTGCAATCTAATGCCTTTGCCCCATTGGATTAATATGCACAGATATATTGCGTACAAAATAAATTAGATTGTGGTATACTGTGTTGATGTTTTACCTTGCCTTCACCCTATTTCTTACAGAAAATTAATATTGTTCAGGGCACTACTGTGCACAGAAAACCATCTAACCATCTCATTTTCCTTGTGGAACTTTCAACAAATATCAGACTTTTGGCCAATGATGTAAGCAGAATTTCACATGAACATTTCAAATACAGCAGATCTTATGGCATATCACATGTCTTTTAAAAAATCTCTATCTATATTTTCCTGCCTGGATATGTTCAAACTGGAAGATAATAAGCTTGAAGACAACAGCCACTCACTAAAAATCTGTGAACTAGAATAAGAAAAGTACCTTTGTCTCTGCTGCCAAGGTAGACATGAGCTTTTCATTTGTTTGCAATATGAAAAAAAATAAATAAATAAGTTCCAACATCAGAGGGAAAGGTACCTTTGGGAAAAAAAAAAAAAAAAAAAAAAAAAAAAAAAAAAAAAAAAAAAAAAAAAAAAAAAAAAAATAAAAAAAAAAAAAAAAAAAAAAAAAAAAAAAAAAAAAAAAAAAACCTGTATGTGCTCAAGTATGTGTCAAAATTTGGGGCAAAAGCAATACAAGAGTTTAAAGATAAATGAATAAAATCTCTAAGAAAATAGAACAAAAAGACAAAGAGATAAAGATCAGGAAAGGAAAAAAGAGAGAGAAATAGAAAATAAAACCAAGAAGTTGGATATGTGACTATTAGGATTTCCAGAAGAAAACAGTAATATGTAAGAATAATCAGAAGAAAGCTACACTACCTGGATTTGAAGGATCTGTTTTCTAGTAATAAATAAAAGGAAATCTACAACTATACACATCTTTTTTTTACTGAAGAATATTGAAATTACATCACCGTGAATTTGGACATGTGCATTGACATTCAATCATTCTCATCCACTCTATTATTAATTTGACCAGCTCTGAACCTGATTGATTCACAGCTCAAATAAATGTAATGCTCTATAACTTTTATAATTGTGAGGCTTCAAGCACAACATTACAAATTTTCCTGTTTTTAAACCTTTTTTGGCCAAATATTTGAAAAACTTAATGTCGTATGTGTATTATATATGCTAGTCCCCATTTAACCTTGGAGAATATGTTCCAAGACCCCTAGTGAATGCTTGAAACCATGCATAGTACTGAACCCTACATTTATCATTTTTTTCTTATATATACATACCTATGATAGTTTAATAAATTACTTTCAGTAAGAGATTAGTAACAATAACTAATAATAAAACAGAATAATTATAGCATTTTTAAGTAAAATAAAGTTTGCTTGAACACAAGCGCTGCAATACTATGATAGTTTATCTGATAACCAACAAGGCTCCTAGGTAACTAAAGGGCCAGTAGCATAGACAGTGTGAATGCCTTGGACAAAGGGAGGATTCATATCCTTGATGGAATTGGGCAGAATGGAGCAGAAGCAGGATGGCACAAGATTTCATCATCTTACTCAGAACATCCCGAAATTTAAAACTTATGCATCACTTATTTCTGGAATATACCTTTTAATACTTTCAGACCACAGTTGAATGCAGATAACTGAAACCATGGAAAATGAAACTGCAGATAATGGAGGATATATTAGTTCATTTTTATGCTGCTTATAAAGACATACCCGAAACTGGGAACAAAAATAGGTTTAATAGAACTTACAGTTCCACATGGCTGGGGAGGCCTCAGAATCATGGTGGGAGGTAAAAGGCACTTCTTACATGGCAGAGGCAAAGAGAAAAATAAGGAAGATGCAAAAGCATAAACCCCTGATAAACCCATCAGATCTTGTGAGACGTATTCACTATCACAAGAACAGTATGGGGGAAACTGCCCCCATGATTCAAACTATCTCCCACTGAGTCCCTCCCATGACACATGAGAATTATGGGAGTACAATTCAAGACGAAATTTGAGAGGGGACACAGCATATCATTCTGCCCCGATCCCTCCAAATCTCATGTCCTCACGTGTCAAAACCAATCATGCCTTGCTAACAGTCCCCCAAAGTCTTAACTCATTTCAGCACTAACCCAAAAGTCCACAGTCCAAAGTCTCATCTGAGACAAGGCAAGTTCCTTCTGCCTATGAGCCTGTAAAATAGAAAGCGAACTAGTTACTTCATGGATACAATGGGGGTACAGGTATTGGGTAATTACAGCTGTTCCAAATGGGAGAAATCGCCAAAACAAATGGGTTATAGGACCCATGCAAGTCCAAAATCCAGCGGGGCAGTCAAACTTTAAAGCTTCAAAATGATCTCCTTTGACACGCTGTCTCACATCCAGGTCACGCTGATGCAAGAGGTGGGTTCCCATTGTCTTGGGTGGCTCCGCCACTGTGGCTTTGCAGGGTACAGCCTCCCTCCCGCTGCTTTCACGGGCTGCCATTGAGTGTCTAGGGCTTTTCCAGGTGCACAGTGCAAGTGGTGGGTGGATCTACCATTCTGAGACCAGCTCAGCCTAGACTTTATTGTTCATATCACTATCAGCATGTTTTGTCAAGGCAAATCAACAGGTCTCTAGGAGGTTCCAAACTGTTCCAACCTCTGCCTTTTACCCAGTTCCAAAGTCAAGTCCACATTTTCAGGTGTTTTTTCAGCAACACTGCACTCTACTGGTACCAATTTACTGTATTAGTTCATTTTCACACTGCTGATAAAGACATACCTGAAACTGGGAATGAAAAGAGGTTCCATTGGACTTACAGTTCTAAATGGCTGGGGAGGCCTCAGAATCATGGTAGAGTGTGAAAGGCACTTCTTACATGGAGGTGGCAAGAGAAAAAGGAGGAAGATGCAAAAGCGGAAACCTCTGATGAATCCATCAGATCTGGTGAGACTTATTTACTACCATGAGAGCAGTATGGGGTAACCGCCCCATTATTCAAATTATTTCCGACTGGGTCCCTCCTAAAACACATGGGAATTATGGGAGTACAATTCAAGATGAGATTTGGGTGGCGACATAGAACCAAACCATATCAGGGGACTACTGCATGTGTGTTGATAAACAAATACCTACATACACATATACATATATTTACACATCTATAAATACATATGTGTGTATCCATATATATGCACATATTTTCTGGGTGTAAATATGTGTCTAGACACATATAATATATATGTATACATGTATGCATATATAAATATTTATAGGAATATTATCAGTCTAGAAAAGAATTATATTACTACCATTTCCACCTTGTCTTTAATGAGCACCTAGTTCATTTAATTAATTTTCTAAAAGAAAAATAATTAGACCTTTTATTTTTTCAGAAAAAAACCCATATATATGGACTTTTAATAAAGAGTGTGTTTAAAAAAAATACTTCAGATTTGAAAATTTTAAAATGCACTTACCAGAAACTTTTATTTGTTTGATAGTTTAATAGTTAATGCTGTATTCTTTAGATTAGTTCTGTGGTTCTCAACTTTGGTGATCCAGTACAATCCCCTTGGAACATTTAAAAATCCTAATGCACACACTGAGCTGCAGAACAATTAAATGTGAATGTCTGGGAGTGGGATCCAGGGATCAGTATTCGTTAAAGCTCTTCAGGTGATTTCAGTGTACCACCAAGATTGAGAACCAAAATGCCTGAGGTGGATGGGATGGAATACAAGTAATGGTTTGTGCGTAATTAGGGAAACAACTCATAGTTGTAATTCAGTAAAATTCACTACAAGGCTGCAAAATTTTGATAAACAGACACACACACGTGCACACACACACACAAGCATACATACATACTGGCTTATATTTAGTGAAACTAAAATAATAGCTTCATTTCACTAAAATTCCAGCCCATTATGTTGTGCAGAAAGAGCAATTGAGAAGTAATTTTCAGATACTGGCTGCTTCTTCCAGATGCATCATAAATACTTGATATGTTGATGTTCCTTGTATTTTCAATCATCAATGCTATGGAAGCATTAAATAGATTATATTTCTCTATTAAAGTGAATTATAAACAACAAAATGGCTCCCCTAAAAATATAAAGGAGTGTTAAATAGGATTGATCAGAATTTAACTCTATAAGAAGAATTTTATTAAGAATCAGAATGCAAATTAACATATAAATATCTTAATACTTTGAATCAGTAGTCTTTTAGCTCACAGTGATTCTATACATTACAAAATTCATTTGGGGTCATTTTAATGTGAGGATAAAAAGCACAAAATGTAAAATGTGTGACTTTATAATGACATTTTCTCAAATCGATTTCCTGGTGCAACTAAATAAAGGATAATTTCATTTGTGTCTAACATGGCTGTGGCTATGAAGTTCAAATAAGAGACGTGTTTATTTCATTCCCTATACATCATTCAAAACAGGAAAACTGACAGTTTATTTGGATATCATGGACAATGATAAAATGCTTAGCAGTGATATTAAAATTTGGTAGTGCATTGGAATTACCCAGTGAGCTTTAAAAAAGTACCAGTGCCTCTGTCCATATTTTAAAAATCTGACTTAATCCTTTGGGGTGTGGTCTGACCTTTGGGAGTTTAAAAAAAAAAATTCCTAGTTTATTCTAACGATTACTGTAGATTTAGTGTGCATAAATGTCTTTGAATATGATAGGTCAATATTTGATGGCAATAATTCCACACATAAAAAATGTACACTTCCCTCCCTTGTAGAACAAGTAGTATTTTATATTTGCCTAGAGTTTATTAAGAGAAACCCCATAGAGTGCAGTATTTCTGCTGAAATCCACTAAAATCAAGAAACAAACTTTGACAGCTATTTAGTGCATAATATTTTCCTGCTGTCTGGAAAATCCCAGATGTGGTAAGACTACCTCACTTTCAGTATGAGGTATTTTCAGATATTGTAGAATTTACTATAGAGCAAGGATATGTGAAAGATGTTTTTATCACTTGCCAAACAATGTACCATATAACTCCTCTCAAAAATATCTGTTCTTTACTGCAAGAGTTCTCATTTGAGGTCAGCCACTCGACTCCATGTCCATTTCCATTTTTAACCTCTAATATCACCATTATTAATCCACAATTTTTATCTTTTATAAAGCCTCAAAACCCAGGAATTAGCTACTTCCTTTCCTCCTAGAGACATACCAAAGACTATCTATTATTACTTAAGCATGTGCTGGCTGAATCTCATTGTCTGCCCCCATCTCTGCAATTCCAAGCAAGTTATTATGATATTCAAAAGGAAACAGATCATGGTAATGAGAAAGGGCAGAAAAGAACAGTGAGGATATCAGTCTCTAGGAAGATAAAACCTATTCCACATAACAACCCTGGTTTTTGTACCTGTTTGAACCCCAATGTGTCCATCAGCTTGAAATATGCAACCCCTTTCAACCCTCTTTCACTATCTTTAGGTAACATAAACTTACCTAAGTAAATGAGGGAATGTAGCACTGTTGTATGTAAAAGATACACAAATGTATGTGAAAGATCTAACTAAATGAGGGAATGAAGTACTGCTGCCATTTCTGATTCACGTGAAAAATTCATGTGACCAAGAATGGAATTTAGGTGGAAACCCCGAGTGCCTATTAATTTTTGAGCTTTTGGGGAACTGAGCCTCTGGAGAACCCCTTCCAAAGTGCCACCAATTTAAGAGGGAAATGAAAGGAACTTTACTAGTTAGCCACTGGTGAAGCCTGGTAGACCTTAATAGACATAAATATAAATATGGTACCCTGATAAATTATAAGATAAATAATGTTGATTTTTATGTTTCAGGCAGTTACACTAGATTTATAGTGTTTGAATCTTTTATTTCTTAGATCAAGCCTATGATGTAGGTATTGGCATTATTCTTATTTTTAGAGAAGAAAACTAATGCTCACAGAATGTATCAGTCTGTTCTCATGCTGCTCTAAAGACATCCCCACGGCTGGTTAATTTATAAAGAAAAGACGTTTAATTGACTCACAGTTCACTAGGGTTGGGGAAACTTACAATCACGGCAAAAGGGAAAGCAAACATGTCCATTTTTACAAGGCAGCAACAGAGAGAAGAATGAGAGCTGAGTGAAAGGGGAAGCCCCTTAGAAAACCATCAGATCTCATAAGAATTTACTCACTATCGCAAGAATAGCATGAGGGAAACCAGCCCCATGATTCAATTACCTCCCTCCAGGTCCCTCCCATGACACGTGAGGATAATGGGAACTACAATTCAAGATGAGATTTCGGTGGAGACGGAGCCAAATCGTATCACGGAGATTAATTAAAACAAATAATAAAAATACAACTCCACACATGATAAGAGAATTCTTCTGTATTGCGGTATATAGTGTTACTCAGTAGACCTAGACACATAATTTGTGGATAGGGTGTGGCATCTTACAAGCAGATATATTTCTCTGACCACTTCTTTAGGCTGCTTCTGACATATACCAATTGTTTCTAAGTTCCTCCAAACTACAGTCCATGCACAAAATAAGCTTTTCTACTAGTCCAGGAGTTTGAAGTAACAATCCAACAAGGCCACACACTGACTGCAAAGGGTGAATGGGAGCAAGAGAGCAGGCCTTGCCCCAACAGGCCCTGATGTGTGATGTTCCCCTCCCTATGTCCATGTGTTTTCATTGTTCAGCTCCCACTTACGAGTGAGGACGTGTGGTGTTTGGTTTTCTATTCTTGTGTTAGTTTGCTGAGAATGATGACTTTCAGCTTCATCCATGTCCCTGAAAAGGACGTGAGCTCATTCTTTTTTATGGCTGCATAGTATTCCATGATGTATATGTGCCACATTTTCTTTATCCAGTCTATAATTGATGGTCATTTGGGTTGGTTCCAAGTCTTTGCTATTGTAAATAGTGCTTCAATAAACATACATGTGCATGTGTCTTTATAATAGAATGATTTGTAATCCTTTGGGTATATACCCAGTAATGAGATTGCTGGGCTAAATGGTACTTCTAGTTCCAGATTCTTGAGAAATCACCACACTGTCTTCCACAATGGTTGAAATAATTTATACTCCCACCAATAGTGTAAAAGTGTTCCTATTTCTCCACATCCTCTTCAGCATCTGTTGTTTCCTGACTTTTTAATGATGACCACTCTAACTGGCGTGAGATGGTATCTCATTTGGTTTTGATTCGCATTTTTCTAATGACCAGTGATGATGAACTTTTTTTCATATGTTTGTGGCTACATAAATGTATTCTTTTGAGAAGTGTCTGTTCATATCCTCACTCACTTGTTGATGGGGTTTTTTGTTTGTTTGTTTGTTTTTCTTGTAAATTTGTTTAAGTTCCTTGTAGATTCTGGATATTATACCTTTGTCAGATGGGTGACTTGTAAACATTTTCTCCCATTCTGTAGGTTGCCTGTTCACTCTGATGATATTTTCTTTCACTGTGCAGAAGCTCTTCAGTTTGATTAGATCCCATTTGTCAATTTTGGTTTCTTTTGCAATTGTTTGTGGTGTTTTATTCATGAAGTCTTTGTCCCTGCCTCTGTCCTAAATGGTATTGCCTAGGTTTTCTTCTAGGGTTTTTATGGTTTGGAGTTTTACATTTCAGTCTTTAATTGATCTTTAGTTATTTTTTTTGTATAAGGGGCATTGAATATTTATATTTATGCCTCAATTTTAATCAGATAATGCTGGATTGAGTGGATAAAGGGTATTTTGATTCTTCAACTGATTTTTCAAAAACCAACCTTTGTATACACCAACTGTAAATAATGTTTTAAATTCCTTGAAATTTGCATAGTTGGCCCAATCAGTGGTAATAATGATCATTATTATAATAATAATGGCAACTAATTTAAAGCCTTTAAAAGGTATTATCTCATTTAATCACAGTAGCCTAATGAAGTCTATTGTGTTGCTCCTTTTACAGATGAAAAGTCTGAGGTCCTAAAAGGTTAATTACCTTTCCTAAATTCACATAATTAGTAATTGTATTAGTCAAGGTTCTCTAGAGGGACAGGACTAATAGGATAGATGTATATATTAAAGGGAGTTTATTAAGGAGTGTTAAACTCACATGATCACAGATTCCACAATAGGCCATCTGCAAGCTGAGGATTAAGGAAGCCAGCCTGAGACCCAAAGCTGAAGAACTTGAAGCCTGACGTTCAAGGGCAGGAAGCATCCAGCACTGGAGAAAGAGGTAGGCTGGGAGGTTAAGTCAGTCTAACCTTCTCACGTTTTTCTGCCTGCTTTATATCCTGGCTGAGCTGGTAGCTGATTAGATGGTACCCACCCAGATTAAGGCTGAGTCTGCCTCTCCCAGCCCACTGACTCAAATGTTAATCTTCTTTGGCAACATCCTTCAATCCAATCAAGTTGACGCTCAGTATTAACCATCACAGTAATAGAGAAGAAATATAAGTTTAGGGTCTGTACTTAACTTGTGATACTACATGCTTTAATTATCTTAGTGATGCAGCAGAATTAGTTTTTCTAAGCAATAACTCATATCTAACTGCTTTAGATTGTTGAGTATTTCAAGTAGTCATTATTCATAGAATTTAAAATATCATCTATATAAAATAGCCACTCTGGATAGTACATAAATAAAATTACTGACTCTTTAATAATGGAGGGATTCTTACACTTCATTTGACAGTAAGCGTTCATAAAATGCAGCACTGTAAAATGTCATTCCTCAAAAAGAATCTTATGACAATTCTTCTCAAATTTACTTGTACATTAAAACATGAAGGTCTTATCAGAAATACAGATTCCTGTGTTTCATTACAAACCTAACGAAACTGAATCTACAAGTTTAAGAATTAAGAGTCTGTATTTTTAATAAGCTCTTCCTGTGGCCGCAAGTCAGACAATCCTGCACTGGTCCTTTTATTGATTTGAGATAAACCAGCGCTCTAGTGTTTAACAAAATGGGGTCCCCAGAACAGCAGAATCAACATTGTCTAGAAACTTAGGCTATAATGCATAACTTCTGAATTAAAAACCTTGGGGTGGAGACCAGCAATATCTATTTCAACAAGCTTTCATGTGATTCTGACACAGGCTAAGTTTGACAGCCATTGTGCTGACCAGTGCTTCTCAAATATTAATGTGAATATGGGTCACATAAAGATATTGTTAAAATGTAGATTTGGATACTGTAGGTCTTGGCTGGAGCCCGACAATTTTCATTTTTAATATGTTGTTTGATGGTAATAATAAACAGATCATACTATACGTGTGTGTCTATTTAATGTTTTTAATATTACAGAAAGCAAAATAAAATTCAAATCTTTAGCAATACATGGGTTCTACCAGACTGAACAGCACAGATCTGGAAGATTTACATCACTGCAGAAATTTTATTCAATAGAAGTGTTCTAGAGAATCTTGAACATGCAGTTGAAGGTTATGCTGTGCAATTGAGCACAGGAATCTGAATTTTCTCAACATTTTCCCCAAAAATGTATGAGAATAATGTCTCTGTCAGGGATTCTCAGAAAAGATTTCTGAGAAAAGATTCTTAAAAATTATTCCTCTAAGATGATCCACAAGACATTAGTTAGAGAAAGTTGGGAGCCTGCACATAGTTCATATTGAATATATGATGAGTGAAAACCCCTTCAGGCTATAAATTTTTCAAAATTTCTTTTCCCTTTTTCAGGTACTAGGAGTGCCCCAAATCAAAGGAATATGAGTTAAATTGAAAACAGCCATTTGGGACAGTTTCAGGAACAAAAACACTGGTTAAAGTATTTGAACATTTTCTACCTGTATTTTTTGGCAGATTTCTGTATGCAATCACCAAGTAGAAAAGATATCTGGATGTTCTATTAAGGTATGTTGGGTAAAACTTTGAAGACACACTTTGAAAATATAAAGTTGACTCTGATTAGCAGTCACCTTCATTATGTCTTCTCTGTAGGGGAAGAAAAACCAACCAAAAGCCATCAGTACAAGTCTTTATTAAAAGGCTACCAAAAAGAACAGCTCTGAGATGACAATTATAGGAAAACCAAGAAACGGAAAGAATTTACAAGGGATGGAACTCAAAGCTCACCTTGTTCTGAATATCGTTCACTGTTCAAATGCTCAGAAAGCATGGGGAATCTGAAGTTGCATTAGTAATGAGATGGTAGTGGCAGAAAGAATGGGATTATGGTTTAGCATCTGTTAGCTGGGCAATTTTATTTAACAAGAAGGATATTAAGAAACAGTTGGAACTAAGTTCTTACTAAAGTTAATGAAAACATTTTATATTCAGTATTCTTTTTTCTATTACTGTCCTGAAACTCATGTACCTTTAAAAAAACAACCTTTATAATCTCATATCCAAGACATCAACATTCAAAGCACTTAATGTTTTTTGCTCAATTTGCTGAAAGGTATATCAGTTTTGTCTTTGAACTACTTTGAACTTTTAAATATCATTGGTTGGCATTGCCTTTGCCCCTCATATTTTTCTCTTTTCTTTCCTGTAATACTACACTCCCTTTAGACAGAACCCATGAAAGACCAAACTATCATATTTCCTTGGCAAAGTGATTTTATTCATCTATGCATTCATTCAATATACTAAATGTTGAAATACTAATTGAGCACATCATATGCCCACTGTTCCAGATGCTAAAGATGCAGCAGTGATATTTCTGTCTTTAGGTCTTTGAGGAATTACTACATTGTCTTCCACAATTGCTGAAATAATTTATACTCCCATCAACAGAATATAAGCATTACTTTCTCTCCACAACCTTGAACAGCATTTATTATTTTTTGACTTTTTAGTAATAGTCATTTTAACTGGCATGATATGGTATCTCATGGTGGTTTTACGGAGCTGGAGGCCATTATCCTTAACAAACTAACACAGGAATAGAGAAACAAATATATATTCTCCCTTATATGTAGGAGCTAAATGATGAAAACAGATGGACACAAAGAGGGGAACACCACATACTGGGGCCTTTTGAAGGGAGGAGGGTGGGAGGAGGGAAAGGATCAGGAAAAATAGCCAATGGGTACTACTAGGCTGAGTAGTAGTAATCTGTACTGAGTGACGAAGTAATCTGTACAACAAACCCCCATGACACAAGTTTAGCAAACTGCACTTGTTAAACTGCCTTATATAACAAACCTTCACTTGTACCTCTGAACTTAAAAGTTAAAAAAAGGAAGAAAAAAGATGCAGCAATAAACAATCCAGTAAGATTTCTGAACTCATGATATTGACTGTCTATTACATGGCAAAAGAGAATAAATTAAAGATAAACATGAAAAACTCAGTAATAATCAGTGCTATGATTTTTAAAGGAGTCAGCACAAATAGCACCCATTATCACAACACCAGTTCTCCATGTACTTTTTTTGCATTTGGACTTTTTAGCCAATAAATCAGGCAGTCCTAATTTTCTAGGTTTTTAAATAGTCATACCATGTTTCTATTACATTTCTATTTCTTGGAACAAAAGAGCATTAACTGTTGACTATACAATAGTATCACTGAGCACCAAATCAACTCCATTCATTCTGCATCATGAAATGATGAACCACCATGGATGACGGAATAAACCATCATTCCAGGTCTCGCTAATCCTTATAAGGTTTGCTCATCCTTGTTTTCTTTCCAGTAAGGACATTGAATCATTTAAACCATTCCTCTATTTACAATTAATATTAGAAGTAATTTCAAAATTAGAACAAATTTCAATAGGTTTTGTACTTGGGTACATATATATATTATATATACAAATATATAGAATTCATATATCATGTATAAATATAAATAAATAAATAAAAATATAAATAAAATAATATACCTTTTAGAGGTTCCTGAGCAAACTTATTTTATCTTTGGGTTGCTGGTTTCCACTAATGTCTACCCTTTAAGGGCTTGCCCTTGATTTCTTTTTCCCAAAAGATGTCTGGCCTAAGCTATATTTTGTCAGGAGTTTACCTATATTTGTCATCAGGATGTTTCATGGTGTTTCTGTAGTCACCTCAATTATTCCTGGCTTCCTCTTCTAATTTATTGGCCTACTGCCTTCTTTTTCTCTGCTCATCTCTAAAATAGTTCCAATATTTGGAAGAAGTTTGGGATAACAGTTGTTCTTGAACTGAAATATTCTTTTTAGCAATTACTCCTTCAGGACTCACTTTAGTGAAAATGCTGCTATTTTTTTCATTTCTAGTACCATTTTTGAATTAGAATAATCAATATTATTGTTAGAGAAATACCTTTTTCCCACCATCAGCAAGTGGTATGACTTCAGACCTGATCTATCCTATGATTCACAAATATCCTGAAGCATTCTTACTGCTTCATTTTTAACATTGAGAATGGCAGGTTTCCAAGGCCTTCTGTTTATCTCCTCCTCTCTTTTTAGAGTATTAAGAGCATGCCATATTCAGTTGTCCAATGCACTTTTCTCTTCTAGTGGGGTAGTAACCCCTAAGTTTAAGTTTAAGTACTGTTTCTTTTTTTTTATGGTGTTCATAACAGCTGGAATAACATTTCTCTCTCTCTTGGACCCCTGACTTGGGTGGATGTCCAAAGCCAAAATATAACCAAAGATTCTCTCTTACCTTGTGTGACCTTATTGAATACATTTTATAGTAAAACAGTAAATCTTTTGCAATTGGATATCTGAGGTAAGAAATTGAAAATCATTTTGCACACACATACTTTCCTGATATCTCCATAGAAATTACATAGCCATTTCAGCAAACTCCTGCTAGGTCCCATTCATATTAGTTTTCCTCTTAAAGATTTTAATAAGAACTTAATATCACTCCAGAAAATTGTAAACTACTTTAAATGTTTTCAATTTCATTCTTATTAGTTCATAGTATTTATCAAACCCATATTAAAATCTGGAAGTTCACATTCACTCCCACGTACCAAAGGTATTACCATTGTTTTGGTCATCAATTTTCTACAATTCAAAGACTAATAAGTAGATTTTAGTGCAAAAGTACAGTGACAATTCATGTAAATATTAAATAAAATTAGAAATTGTTTAAAAATCAACAGTGGTGCCTCAATATCTTTTGCTGGTGATTGACACCTATACCCTTAGAGTAGTACATACAACTCCTGCCATCACCTGCCCTACACACACACACACACACACACACACACACCAATTAATATACACACACAAACTAGAACAAAAAGCTTATGAAATCTAACAAGAAACAGCCAATTCCAAGCAGTACTGCTGAAAATCATAGCTCATGTTTTGTATAACTGATGGCAGTGGTGGCCTGTCTGGAGCAGCCACTGTGGGGATGCTAGCTGCAGCAGGGGAGGCACAGCCAGGGCTACACACTCCATGGAGCCAGCAGGAACCAGGAACATGCAGGAGCTTCACCCCATTCTGAGTTGGCAGGGCAGGAGTCCCACGCTCCCGGGCACAGCTGCAGCCAGCCAGCTGTGGCTGCCAACCTGAGCATCCCTGTGCTCTTAGGGACCCGGGAATCTCCTTGTCCCTGTAGACATAAGTACCTGTTCCCACTGCCTGGCCTCTCCCTGCTCCTGGCACCCGCTCCGACTTTAGAGCAAAGTTGAAGTGAAGCCTGGGCACTGTCACAACCCAGACAGGTGTGCATGTGTTCGAGGTGGTGCTGACACCCCAGTCCCGTGCCACCTGTCCCCTCTGGACTTTGGGCACCAACAAAATCAGGGAGGGAGGCCGGGGCTGGGGGCTAAGAGTGGCCTGGCATGGGCCTGCAGGTGACCCCTGACACAAACAGCATCAGCACTGTCGACAGCATGCTGACGGGGGGAGGCAGACAAGTTCTTGGGTGGAAAGAGGTGGGTCCTCAGTGAAGCCCCACTTTAAGCCAGGAAAAGACTGAAGTCTGGGTGCCAAGATGTGGCTCCAGATGAAGTCCACAACCTAGGGGGAGAACTTACGTGCTTTTTCTGGGCCCACCCATGGCCACCCTTGGACCAATCAACACACACTTCCTCTCTTCTGAGCCCAAGATAACCCAGGACCCAGCCAGACTCACACAGACATGGGGACCACCAGCTGTAGGAAGGAGCTGCTCACTTCTGGTCTCCTCAATTTGTCAGGACGACCTGCCTGCACAAAGGGTTTCCTCTCCATGGGACGACCTGCATGCAGAAAGGAGCCACCCACTCCAGGTCTCCTGAGAACCATTCTGCTGCTCAATGAAGCTCCTCTCCACCTTGCTCACCCTCCAGTTTTCCGTGTACCTCATTCTTCCTGGATGCTGGACAAGAACTCGAGACCTACCGAATGGCGGAACTGAAAGAGCTGTAACACAAACAAGGCTTAAACAGCCCCAGGCTCCCCATGTTGCTCGTGACAAGAGGGAGAGAAGAGCTGTTGTCCTTCGGGGATCTCAGACCTAGGGACTCTCAAAGTCAGGGCTATGACACCCTCTTTGGGAATCTGTGGTTCCTGGCATCTCCGTGCTTCTGCGCACCACGGTGTTCCCTTCGTCAATCTGCAGGTGCCAACAGTGGAAGCTGCGTGTGGTGCACCTGGTCTAGCTGCAGCCTCACATGGAGCCAGTACCTGTGCTGGCTCCCGAAGCTTCCCTCCCTACTGCAGCAGTTGGCATTCCTGGCTGTGGCCAGTGGCTGAACCACACGCTCATTCACACACACAGCCCTCACTGTTCTGCACCTGGCTTGCCCATGGCAAGTGTGGGATCTGGGCTGATAGCAACAGTCAAGCTCAGCCTGCTGGGCCAAGTGGGAAACATGAACCCAGCAGGAATGAGCAATACTGAGGCAGAAGGTGCTGTAGGCCACAGAGGTTTCCGGTTAGCAAAGCAACACCCCTATTAAAAGGAAGTGAAAAAGAAAAGATGATCATGCCAAAGAGATTTTCTCTAACCTGTCCAAACTATTACATCATTAATATTTATTAAACATAACCTGGCAATTAAATACCACATTAGGAAGAATGAAGAAATCAACTAGATATTGAAGACACAATAAATACTTTCCAAAAGTGAAAACTAAAAAATAAAAACAAATAAATGATAAATGAATCATATGAGGTAAGTTTAAATATGTTATCACAATACAGATATGCACATAGGTAGCTTTATTTTTCTGAACTGAACTCAGTCTAGCAACATCTTATGGTCTAAACAAACACGAGCTTGTCCACATATGGCAGTATCATCACTTCCAGTATAAACTTAATTTCTCATATTTAATTAGTGTCTTCCAAGTCAATACTCAGTCTTTCAGTGTTTTTCCTCCTGCCCCTACTCTTTGCCTTCTCCTATGGTGGCACCTGGCTGCATGGGATAGTTTACACATTATCATGGTATTTTTGAAGCGAAGCTCCACTTCCACATAAAGCACTTTAGATTCAATGATTTTCATTTAAGTGTTTCACCTTGTTTGGCCTAGGAGATGTGTAGACATCTGCTGTTGCCAATATCTATGTTTAATACCATGATTTCTCGATGAAAGATCCAGTTACTCTGCAATTTTCTCATCTTAATGCTAAAATGCTTTCAATCCACTAGCCTCTCAATACTTGGGGACTGTGTTGGAATGTTCAGATGTTCTCTACACCACTGTGGACTACAGGAATGGAGATGGGGCATAGGCGGGGGAATGGGGTTCTGGCAGAAGGGCTACCTAAAGCCCTCTCCTGAATTTTATTCCAGCACTAAGGCTCCTTGTTATCATATGTGCTTTTTTCAGTTATCCTGGGCACAGAATTCCCATTGGGTAGCAGGGCAGAAACCACCTTTGTTTTAAAACTCTCAAAACTAATATAAAGGCCTTTATTCCCAGCTTTCCAGGTTGTCAGCTCACAGGTAATGGGCAGAAAGTAGATTCTTTCATTGTCTGATCTCTGAAACTCTTCAGCCTCCTCCTCCATGACAGGCAAGGGTCTGACTAGTCCTTTAGGGTAGGAATGAAAGCTGTTTTTAGGTTAGATTCTACATAGATCTATATTGCATTATCCTTAATAAACTCTCCACTATGGATGCCCATATTCTAACTTAATATTTCACTCCAAGATCTTTCAGATTTCAAGGAAGAACTATTTTTCTATCTCACTGATGTGAGTTTGGTTTCAAGCCAATACTCTCCCTTGTACTTTTCTTGGAAGATAAATATAAGGAAATATTTTATTTTTTTATTGATACATTATCATTGCACATATTTATGAGGCTCAGGTGATATTTTCATACATGTATACAATGTGTAATGATCAAATCATGATAACGGATATCCATCACTTGAAACATTTATAATTTCTTTGTGTTGGAAATGTTCCAAATTTTCTCTTCTATCTATTTCAAAAGATACAAAAATTATTGTTAATTGTAGTCACTCTACTATGCTATCTAACACTAGAACCTATTTCTTTTACCTAACTCAAGTTTGTCCAACATGAAGCCTATGGGCTGCATGTGGCACAGGACAGCTTTATAAACTTTTTTAAAATGCTACGAGATTTTTTTGTGTGTGTGTGTGTGATTTTTTTTTTTAGGTCATCAGCAATTGTTAATGTTAGCATATTTTATGTGTAGCCCAAGACTATTTTTCTTACAATGTGGCCCAAGAAAAACAAAATATTGGACTAACTGTATTTTTGTACCCATTCATCAACCTATCTTAATCCTTCTCTGCTCCCCTTACCCTCCCCAGACTCTGGTAATCACCATTATACTTTCAGCCATTGTGAAGCTGAACTAACTTTCATTCTCTAGAGTGTATCTGCCCTTCCCCTAAAGCTATAAAAAGCTTTCATTCAATGATCAGAGAGACTTGGGCAATATTAACAATTCTGGAAAGACAGAACATGTTGCAAAATCTCCAATTTTTGTTTCAGCTACAATAACATGATATCTATTACTGCAATCTATTAATTCCTAAATAAAACTTTCCAACTATATTAGTATAGCTCATGCAAAAAACCTACTTAAAATCCTTACTTGAAATGGGCAAATCAATTATGTGAAAATATGACCAGTATAAAAACACAAAACACATGATTTAAAGGTCAGGTTAGTGAGTAATCTGTCACTCTACTATGTAAAAAAAAAAATCCAAATATATCTGTAAATAAATCCAATATAAATTACATTTAAATCATAAAACTGTTTTACACGCAGTATTATACTTTATTCTTGACATATATAATCATGAGTTTATTGATTTATGAGAAAACTAAAATCACATGAATTTTCAGTCATTTAGTCAACATTTAGATATTGATGTCTAAGTAATCGAAACTTGATTAGAGGCACATTGTATACAAAGCTAAACATACAAAATCAGTTCTATATTTAATTCATATCAGTTGTAAGTTTTGTTACAATAAACATGCTAATCGTATATTTCTGTAAAATGTTTTATAGACAGAAAACTATTTCAAACACTTTATTTTCTTATGCTGTGAGATATATATGAAATCCATATACGTTTTAAAAATTAAACCTTTATAATCTTATATTCAAGACAATAATAACATCAACACTCAAAAAACTTAGAGTTTTAGTCAATTTGCTCAAAAGTAGATCAGTTTTACCCTTTGAAGTACTTGAAAGTTTATTATATAAACTTAAGAGACACAAATGCACTTAGTACAGTTTCGTTACATGGATATATTGCATAGTGGTGAAGTCTGGGCTGTTAGCGTAACTATCATCCGAATAATATACATTGTACCTAGTAAGTAATTTCTCAACCCCACTTTCCTCACACTTCCCCACCCTTCTGAGTCTCCAATGACTCTTATTTCACACTCTATGTATACACATTATTTAGCTCTCAACTTTTAAGTGAGAATATGGATATTTAACTTTCTGAGTTATTTCAGTTAGGATAGTGGCCTCCAGTCCTACACATCTTTGTGCAAAAGATATGCTTTTATTCATTTTGTGTATGAATAGTATTCCACTGTATATATAATACAGGTTGTATTTTAAAATTTTCAATATTGCAGTTGATATTTTCGTTGCCTGTCTTATCTTTCCCTCATCCTTATTGTAACAGAATGTTCCCCCTTCAATAGGAGACATAATGCACCAAAGTATCACATTTCCCTGGCCGTGTGATTTTATTCATTCATGCATTCATTCAATGTCCCATACTTTATTTTTAATGCTTTTTTTTAATGCTGTGAGGAGATCTTTTCTGCCTTAATTACATATTCCAAAAAATTCAGCCTTTAAGGCTCCACCTGCATTGCTTTCCAAAAGCTATGTATGTTGGAGCTAATTGTTTGAAAGTACAAATAATAGTGAAAAACCCCTAAGAAATATGAGAATCTTTTATTCATCAGTAGAAGCAGCACTGAATTAATATGTATTTCAGAAAGAGACTGTGCCAGCCATGAGGAAGTACCTTGCAGACCTCCAACTACAGGGAGCATAACTGGCCTAGGGCATAAGAGGCTGCTCTGAGATTATGGCTGTGTTTGTGCAGAGACCATGCTTCTATATGCTACTCCCAACCAATTACTAAGCCCCACAGGATACTGAGCAGGCCATTTCCTGGGAGACATATGGCTCCTCAAGCTGAAGAATGCTTGAGGCCTTGTCAGACATGCCTCAGTCTAGGATTTTCCATCAAAACTCCCTTCTTCCCTTATCCGTTCATGTTGTGTCAGATTTGCATAGTGATCTGATGGTTATCCCAGTCTTTCCAACTTATTTCTCCTTTTCTCTTGGTTTTTGCTTCTCTGAGGACCTAGACTTACATAAAGCTATGTAAGGACCTGTGTCAATAGTAACAGGGAAATAGCCTACAAAGAAAGAATTAAGAACTCTACTGAGGGTGGATTCAATTTCAGGGGGGTAAATTGGAGTCTAAACTATTTTCATTATGATGTTTCTTTGTTTCTTAAACCCATGTTGTAGTCTTCCTCCAGGGTGGTATTGCGTGATAAACTAAGATTTAGATGAAGATTTCAATTTAAGTGCCTGAGCAAAAAAATGTAAACCGATTACCACTGTTTGGGGGGAGGTCCACCATAGACCCTGAGTGTTTTTGCACATTTTGCTTACTGTGCTCACCCTCAAGACATTCTTCTCTTATTCTAAGTAGTTTCCATAATTAGCCACATAGGCAACTATGTAGCTCAAGCCCACAAGGGAATGATGACCATGTAAAGTCTTGCTCCCCGTAGGGAGGAAGACTGGCTTATTTGCTACTTGCTACCAAGTTTGCTACTAGCTCAGAAAGTTCTGGGCCCTTGGCCCTGGCCCTTCTCCTGTAAGACAAACCCCTTCCTGTGCAGGTATAATCTGCCCGCACAAGAATCCCTCCATATTGCCCAGTGCAAATTAGGGGTCAGAGAACAAGCACAAACTTTCTGACACACTGGTTACTGCTTTCTCTGTGGCTAATAATGCCTTTTGTCTCTGCCTCAGAATTCTCATGCCTCCTTCCACTGTCTACACAGTGTGGGCAGGCTAAATTGTTAGCTTACAAGTAGAGTAAAATTGCATACTCTTCTCAGTTGGTGACACTCACTACTCCTTTTTTCTCAAAACTGCTTCTCTTCTATGTTCTCTTTTTAGTGAATGAAGCTATCAGTCATGCTACAAATAAGAAAATTTCTCAGATATCTAGGAATACCAATGGTGGTCCAGTATGACATATAAAAAAATAAATTTTCTTAAACATTGTTTTTCTGTAAGCAGAAAACAGTTCTAATTAACTCAATATAACTGGCCACTATTAACAAATGACTTATCCTATGGTATTTAATGAGGTTTCATTTATGTTTAAGCTATGTTTAAGAGACTAGTAATCATTCATTTAAAAAATACAGTGATATAACATCAGTTAATGAGTTGCTTTTTCACTCTAATGGTTTCATTTTAATCCTGCAATGTACTTCAGTTAAGCATTTGGGCCAAAATATAATTTAAAGGGTGCACAAACTCATTAAACTGTTCAGCTATTGAGCATGTTCTTGTTTGATCATAGGATCCTGGTTATGTGTGCTTAAACTCCTGTGCAATATCTTCACAAAACTAAGTGTACTATACAATCATATTTTTCCTATTGGCATTTTGCCTATCTCGGTTAAGCATCCAAGTGTCCAGATGTTTTAAGAAATTCTCAGATAACTAGAGATTACATAAAATATATCTCAGCCAAATTAAATATTACTGTTTCTGCCAAAAGCTAAACAACATTTGTTAATGACTTCACAAAAGAACATAACTCTGGACCAGAAAAAAAAATTGAAATGTAGAATTTTAATTCTTCTAAGATCTAGTCATATAAAGATATTAAACCAAAACTTCAGTATTTAACATCTGAGGGTTTTTTAAACATGTAAATATAATTTTTTTTAGTTCTACTTTACATTAATTTAACTTCTGTTTTAAACATACTATGAGATACCCAAAGCCTCATGTGGCCAGGTCAGAGAAAGTGTAGCAAATGCTTGCATAGGAAAGCAAGGGTGAGATGAGAGAAGCCACACTGGTGTGAACCACCTGAAGTCCAGAGAACAGCCCAAGAGCAAACCACTCCCCTCTGCTGCCGTGAAGATATGTAAGATAAGTCTTGTAAGCAGATGCTAACAAGGGAATAGTTAAGGAGTAACAAGAAAGAGAAACTAAGTTTCCATGGATCTCAGTATAGAATTTTAAGTTATTTATACTTTTAAATACAAAAGTAAAGTACTTGTCATTAGCATAATTATTTCACAACATTCTTGCTTTTGTTAATTATATCTTAAGTATATTTCTGTATAGAAAACCATATGCTCCAGTTTGTGCAGGATAGTCCTGGTTATGTGTGTTGTCTCAGCATAAATGACTAATTAACAGACCCCATTTTCTGTGCAAAATATCCCACTTTGGACTGCACATTACATAATCAATATCCTTATTATATTTTCTTTGTATTGTGCCTTATATTGCTCATACACATACACTTCGATAAGTTATATATAATACACATTACTTTTTGGCTTAGATATTATTTGAGGATAAAAACATTTAATGTTTAATGCATGATGAATATATTGCACATACCACACTTGGCCTTGTAAATAAGACAAAATTATTTTGTTACAGGTTCAGTTATAATTTTACTTAAAGCCATTCCCCATACAGTCTTTGAGTTAAGCCTAATCATAGCTCTATGCACAGGAGAATTTGAACATAACTACTACAAGTAGTAAAGTAGTCTCCTGAAGATGAAACAGAGTTCTAATCCATTACACACTGATTGACTTCTATTCCCATTCATCTAGCAGTTATCAGGCAGCATTGCTATAGCTAGAGGGGAAAACATCAAGCTAGTTGCAATAGACTTTATTTTTGACAATGCTTAAACTTCAGGTGTTCACCTATGCTCCCATAAATTGATTCCTCTGCCTGGCTATTTCCCATTTCAGTGAATAACAATGAACAAATTCCATTACACAAAAGTATTTTATTTTATGGTAATTGGAACAGAATGAACAAAGTATTTTAATAACTTGAAGATTTTCCTTACATCAAAGCTCAGTAATTGTTTCTCAAAATGATTCTCTTGCCTAATATAAACATCTAAAATTGAAAGCAAAAAAGAGACAACCTTAACTATCCATGTAGTTTGGCATCTGTAGTAATGCCATTTGCCAGGAGTTTTTCAAGAGAATATAATGGATATTGTCATATGGAACCAAATGGTGTCAACTGCAGTGTTCCTGATAATTAAAAAGATTGGTCACAGGTGTAAATTGGAGTACACAAGAAAACAGTAAAATCAGGTTTTAGTCATTAAAGCAGTGGGGCAAAGGATAAAACATTACAGAGGAAAAACAGCTGCATGCCTGATTCATGCTTTATGAGCATCATGAGTATATTTGATGCTTAATTAAATCACCATAATTATAATTTAGGGTGCCGCCCTCAAGAAAGAATATCTGAACTTTAATTATCTGTCCAGGAGTTGCTACTCTGTTTTGCATAGATATGAGCAATAATGTTTAATCATAGTACAAAAAAACAAATTTTAAAGCTGTCTAAAAGATATTTTCTAAAACAAATAAAACAGTAAATCATGCAATGCAATGTTTATCTACCTTTGTTTTTATAGGAAGCTCTAACATTGATTTTATATGTTTATGTATAAATAAAGTAAAATTAACTTGGGATAAATAATGAATAGAAGTTGCTCACTGTTCAATTCCCACCTATGAGTGAGAACATGCAGTGTTTGGTTTTCTGTCCTTGCGATAGTTTGCTCGGAATGATGGTTTCCAGCTTCATCCATATCCCTACAAAGGACATGAACTCATCCGTTTTTATGGATGTATAGCATTCCATGGTGTATATGTGGGGTGGGGGAAGGGGGAAGGATAGCATTAGGAGATATACCTAATGTAAATGACGAGTTAATGGGTGCAGCACACCAACATGGCACATGTATACATATGTAACAAACCTGCACGTTGTGCACATGTACCCTAGAACTTAAGTATAATAAAAAAAAAGCAGTTGCTAGCATAAAAGTTTTCATTTAATTAAAAAATAAATTTAAACAGTGTATTCATAAATTATGTTAATAGTATTAACTTTTACATTTTATTAGAGGTTGGGGTGATTTACAACTTACATGATTTGACAGTGTCCCCACCCAAATCTCAACTTGAATTATATCTCCCAGAATTCTCACATCTTGTGGGACGGACCCAAGGAGAGGTAATTGAATCACGGTGGCCAGTCTTTCCCATGTTATTCTCATGATAGTGAGTTAAGTCTCATGAGATACCATGGGTTTATCAGGGGTTTCCACTTTTGCTTCTTCCTCATTTTTCTCTTGCCACCACCATTTAAGAAGTGCATTTCACCTCCTGCCATAATTCTGAGGCCTCCCCAGTCATGAGGAACTCTAAGTCCAATTAAACCTCTTTTAATTTCCAGTTTCAGGTATGTCTTTATCAGCAGCATGAAAACGAACTAATACAACAGCTTCACATTTCTCCCTAAATTAAATGTTTTCCTTTCTGCAGGCCTTCACCATATAATATGGTTTTGTAACCAATACAAAATGGTTTTGTAACCGTGATTGAGTTTCTGAATCTCTCTGAACTCAGTTTTTCATTTATAAAACACAGATATTAATGACCTGCTTATCAGGACAAATTTGAGGATTTAAACTGGTTAATAAATGTAAATTTCCTAGAGTAATGCTTAGCACATAGTAAGAAATCAATACACAGTCAGCCCCTTCTCATCCCAGGGTTCCACGTCCATGTATTCCAACAATCATGGATCAAAAATTTTCCAGAAAAAATATAAATAACAATTGAACAAAATGTAATACAAATAAAATATACACTTTAACAACTATTTATATACACTAGCATTGACATTATATTAGGTATTCTAAGTAATCTAGAGATGATTGAAAGTATGTGGGAGGATGTGCGTAAGTTATGTTCAAATACTACTCAATTTCATATAAGTGACTTGTCAATAAGTGACAATTTCATATAACAGACTTTGATATCGGCAGATAGGTGCTGGGACAAATCTACCAATATCAAGGGACAAATGTATGTCGCTATAGTTTTGAAGATAAAACCAAGATTTAAAAAGGCAAAATTAATTATCCAATATGCATACTAACACAAGATACTCTAAAAGCAATATTCAATTTAATGTTCATATCTTATAGACTAATTTTGCTAAAAGTGATTTTATGGTGTTGAGTCTTTGCTTGTTTCATGTTTCCTAAAGGTTTTCTAAATGAATAATTTGCAAAAAGCTTCTATTAGCAAAAAAGATAATTTTAACTAATACAGAAAACAGGGTAACACATGAAAAACTATAAAAAACCTCTTACCTTTAGTTATTGGACTTTATATCTGACTTGATAGTTATCAAGTCATAGTGCTTTGGACACTATTGTCATGAAAAGAGGAAAACTAGGATTCAGAAGGTTTAAGTAGTTTGCACAAAGTCTTCTTGATAGTGTAAACTTGAATCTAGATACTGATATCAATATCTGTATTTTTTCCACTTAAATACAGAGTTTGCGCTTAACCAATACCACCCTCCCACCAATATTTCAGTAAAAAGGTACACAGCAGACATGACAAGCACAGACACAAACGTTCATATTAACATGCACAAATGCTCCCACCCCACCCTCAACACACATCAGCATTTATGCAGTTGGACTTTTATACATTTGCGTCCTGAACCACCTATTACTTCCCTTTATTGCTTGTGTTGTAGCTAACGCCCAAACTGGTGATCAAATCAGCATTGAAAGTAGACTGCGGCGATTATAAAAATTCACCTTTAAAACAACTACTTATGGCTTCCATTTTATGAGGAAAATCAAACAGAGATCAGCGATAAGACCTCATCCTCATGACATAGAGAAGTGCTTGTTTTTTCTTTATTCAAAATGACAGCCCTTACTTCATCCCCAAATATTTAATTCTGTACATTAGAGACCATCCTATACCAATATATTAAATCATGTCTTTGAAAATTAAAACAAAATTATTCATTTTTATTAGGTTATCTAACTCTCCATCATAAAATTTGGTCCTTACTATACTCTCTATTTGCTTATACCGAAGTAGTTCAATATGTGTATTTGTTTAGATATCTATCTCTCATTTCTAGGTAGTAGTCTCCTTGGTTTTGTGCGCTTTCTGATCTGCCTGGCTTTGTATATCCAGCATGCAGTATAGGGTATGGTGCACAGATGTGTTTGGAGAAAGGAATAAATGCATGAAAATATAGATACGGCATTAAGAAACTGCTCAATATCAAAGTGAATGTTCAGAAAAACTTTCTTGAAGACATCACATAACTAACCTTTAGTTTCTTCATATGTAAAAAGATGACAGCAGGAATACTAGTCTCATATGATAGCTGTACAGAAAAAAAGGTAGTGTAGATAATATTACTTTAGTAAAATGAACATTATAAAAACATGAATTATTATTTTTACATCTACTTTCTTTTAACCTTTTGATGGGGAGTTCTTGCATCCTCTGAAATACAACCCCACTTGATTCCACTTTTAATTCTGCTTCTTTTAGTTTCCACTGCCTTGCACTCCAACTCTCAAGCATGGCATTATTATCCACATGCACTATTGTCCCCCACGTCTGTTATTTAAAGGCTACTCAGAATATTCTTCTTAAAACATACACTGATTCATCATTAGCATGATCCAAATATTTTAGCCTTTCATTTCACTTAGAACAAAATCCTAAATACGTATAAAGATATAATAAATAGATCCTCTGTGTACACCTCCTGTCATTTTCCCCTCTCCAGTCTGATTCTGATACACGGACTCTCTTTCATTGCCTTAAACTGAATAACAAATGTCTACATTCGGCATTGTCCCTCTGCCTCACATCTTCTTCTTATCATGCCTAGTTATTTTTCTGGCCTACATTTAAAGGTACTTTCTCAACTAGTCCTTTCTCTCACTTAGCTGTTTTGGTTATGCCACCTCATCATGCTCTGTAATTACCTTCATAGAATATTGCTTTCAGTAATTTTATTTTGTGTTTATCTAATTAATGTCTGACTCCCCTCACTAACTAAATGACAGGAAGGGTAATGACTATTTTGATGAAGCAGAGAGGCTGACATTAGTAGGCCTTTTAGAGCTTTTCTAAAGGATATTGTCAGGTCTTATACAAATATATAAGAATTACAAAAAAGTACTAACTGGTGGTGCTTAGACCCAAAACTATTTTGTATAGTCATGTGTTATCCATATATTGCTTAACATAACTAGAATAAATTATTGTTTTTTCAAATGAATTAATCTATATGAATACATATCTCAGACTATACTTCGGGAAAGACATCTAAAATAAATGTGCTGGGCACAGTGGCTCACGCGTATAATCCCAGTACTTTGGAAGGCCGAGGCAGGTGGATCACTTAAGGTCAGGAGTTCAAGACCAGCATGGCCAACATGGCGAAACACGGTCTCTATAAAAAAATACAAAAAATTAGACACGCTTGGTGGTGGGGGCCTGTAATCCCACGTAATCAGAAGGCTGAGGCAGGAGAATTGCTTGACCCCAGGAGGCAGAGGTTGCAGTAAGCCGAGATCGTGTCACTCCACTCCAGTCTGGGTGACAGAGTGAGGCTCTGTCTAAAAAAAAAAAAACAATAAAATAATAAAATAAAATAAATGTAAATTTCTTTATGTTTTCCCAACCAAAATAAAAGTGAAGATCAGTATTTAACTCTCTATAGGGAATTACCATTTTAACTACATCTCTAACAAATTTAGCATATCATCTTTGGAAAATCAGAAAAATTTTAGGATTTTAATATTTATTACTCAATAATACAATTAATCAACTGATATATTTTAATGTGTGGCATTTTATTTTAATTACTGTTTTAGTTACAATAATGAAAGTTGGTTTAAGTTAACCTCAAATGTAAGTGGTTTTAAAATTTAGAAGTTTATTTTTCATTCACCAAACAATTCATCATAGCTCTTAGTCTGCAGGTAGCTTTTATCACATGGTAATTAAGGAATCCAAGCTCTTTTCATCTTGTGGCTTCTTTCCCCTCTGTTTAGAGTCCCAGTTAGCTAAAGGGGAGGAAAGCAAAAATTGTTAAAGCACACTAGCTTGTTAACTACTTTGGTAAAGGAATGACACATGACTTTTGTCCATATTCCATTCACAGGAACTATCCACATGGCCCAGCTAGAAGCAAGGAAATGTAGTCCAAGTTTGTGTAGCTGCTTTACAATGTCAAAAGTAAAGCAAAGGTGTACCTGCCAGCTAGCTTTCCCAGCAAGAATCATATAAATATAGAAATAGTATTGATGCACATATACAATCTACAGAATATAAATAGTAGAATTGGATATAAAGTAATCTGGTTTTGTTTTTCTCATTAATATTTTGAAGTGATATTAGGTATTAAAATTCAAATAGTTGGTATTAGGTATTCAATTAGGTATTAAAATTCAAAGAGTTGGTAAATAATTCTGTAGTATAAATTTATCATTATTTTACTATTCTATTTTAATTTCAGAAAATTTTCCAACATTCTCAATTTTACTAAGTTAAAACATGATTTTATTGAAGATCATATTAAGATTCAAGATTGCAGTTTTATAATGAAGTGTATAATACTGTGGAAGAAAAATATTTTGTTTAATCATATTTAAGCATACCCTACTAGGAAAACTAGCCTTAGAGAAATTTCTATAAAAGTTAACATTAAATTAACAACCTCTAATTTACCATATACACATTCATTAGCATTCATCACTTTTTAAAAATGAAACTGTATTTTATATTGTTTCATCTCTCTTGAAGTATTTAATAAAATGACTAACTCATGAAACAGAAACTTTTTTTTTATGCCGGTGAACCTGATTTACAGAATAATACAAAGATTTGCAAAATACTAAGATTTCCATTTCAAAATGATTTAGCCTGTTTCAAAATGATAATAAGAATTTTATTTCAAAATTATTGAACTTACATACTACATATAACTATAAATAAATGGAATTGCAACGGTCGTGTTATTTCTCGAGCACATGATCTTACTAAGAATATTTATTTAAAACATTTGATATACCTAGAAATTCATAAGTATTTTCTTATTTTTGTAATTCCCACCTGCAATCTCCTCTGCCTCCATTTGCATATGATGTTCTCCCCTCGAGTTTCTGTGTCCCTATATCTCTCCTCTTCTTAAAAAGGAACTAGTCATATTGGAGGGTCTACCATACTCCAGTATGAACTAATCTTAACAAATTACATACGCAATGACCCTATTTTAAAATAAGTCACATCCTGAGGTATTGGGAATTAGGACTTCAACATGTTTTTTTGGCGAGGGTTTTGGGGATGGTGGTGGAGAGACACATTTCAACCCTTTATGATCCCCAACAAATTTACTGTGAATCAGGAGAGCTAAGAGAAGGTTTACAGGATTTCTGCACCAGGATGCCGACAAAGGTTTCTTAATTCAACCCATTATATTTCCCAGAAAATTTACTGTGAATCAGAAGAACCAAGAGACGGTTGTATGTGATTTCTGCACTAGGATGCCCACAAAGATTTCTTCTGACTTTAGGCAAACAGAATATTAACCCCCAATAAGCAAATAAAGGTTATAGTTCTGATATTTTTCCTATTTATTTACTCAGAGAGTTAAGAGATAAATAAAGATAAAATGTTTCCATTACATGTTTTGGAGGTTTGACTGCAGTTCCTTGACAATGACATAAAAACATATAAGACATTTTCTAATATACTGCTAAGAAAAGTGCAATGGTAGCAGATTTTCTGTTTGACAACAGCTTTGGTTAGGTTGAGGAAGATGGCAGCATATGTGAGGTTAGTAGAAAAAAGCCTGATAGTAAGTTGGTATACTCTGGAGATGGCAGGACATATCTTGATAATGACCTAGGTTAGATAATGGAGAAAAGGTGACAAAACCAATTATGTTTAGCATTATTGTTATGTGAATAGTGAAAATACAAGATTCCCTGACCACAAGCAGATAAAAGTGTATTTTTGTGTTCGATGTTCAAGGCTAGAACTTTAACGGTAATTAATTTATTTGAGTTGGAAATTTTCTAGATGTTAAAGAAAAGGATCTTCTCTATAGAGTTTGGAGAATTTGTTCACCACTAGAATTTGTGCTACAAGTAGAACATAACACTTACATATAACATTACTTGTAAATGCTCTTCTCCAATCACTTTTTGTTCGACTTTGCATTCCTTATTATATATATATATAATGCAGAAAAATGATTAATGTATTCTAATAATTGACTAAAAGTAGCTGGCAAGAGTCAGACTATTATGAAAAGGGTCTTCAGAAAAGTTGTGGAAAATACGTATTAGGAAAAAATATATAGATGGATTTCAAAATATTTTTGCATCAAAATAAACCAACAGGATCTAGTTTGAGGCACTAACGATAAGACATTAGTTTGAAAAGAACCCCTATCGGAGCAACACGAATTCTGCTAAAATAGAAGCAAGAACAAACCTCAAATTTGGTGAAGTGTGAATGGAAGAGTTAAGGATGGTCCTAACTGATGGGGGCTGAGAATCAACAGCTAAAACACCTAACACCATAGACATTTGGCTCAGCTTATGCAATTCTGACTGCAAAATTAAAGTCGAGCAAATTCCACTCAATGGATGCCAGAACCATTGCACCCAAATTGGCGGCAGGCGAGAGCAGAGCCTTCAATGAAAATTTTAAACAAGTGGGCTGAACATCCTGAAACGTTTTCTTGAAGTACTATAAGAAGAGTTGAAGCAGGCCGGGCGCGGTGGCTCACGCCTGTAATCCCAGCACTTTGGGAGGCCGAGGCAGGTGGATCTCGAGGTCAGGAGATCGAGATCATCCTGACTAACACGGTGAAACCCCATCTTTACTAAAAACACAACAAATTAGCCGGGCTTGGTAGCGGGCGCCTGTAGTCCCAGCTACTCGGGAGGCTGAGGCAGGAGAATGGTGTGAACCCGGGAGGCGGAGCTTGCAGTGAGCCGAGATCGCGCCACTGCACTCCAGCCTGGGCGACAGAGCAAGACTCCGTCTCAAAAAAAATAAATAAATAAAAATAATAAAAATAAAAAATAAAATAAAAGAAGAGTTGACGCATGGCTTTACCAGTAAAATCCTAAAGACAACGCACAATCAAAGCAAAGGATGCTAAGAGGTGGAAGTGGTCCAACCAAAACAAAAATGAACCAGTTAAGTGCAAAGGGCATGACAACAGTTTTTTGGGGATGTTCAAGGCATTTTGCTTGTTGACTTTCTGGAAGGCTAAGGAACAATAACCTCTGTTTATAATGAGAGTTTTGAGAAAGTGATCCAAGGGTTTGGCCAAAAAACACCCAGGAAAGCTTCACCAGTGAGTCCTTCTCCACCATTACAATAACATTTTGCCAGAGTTTCAGTGAAAGATTATTAGGCATCCACCTTAAAGTTCTAACTTCGCTTCCTCTGGCTTCTTTTTGTTTCTTAATTTAATTTTTTTTAATGTCACCCAGTTTTCTTTTGTTAATAATGTAAGAAGATTGCATTGACATGGTTAAATTCCCAGGACTCTCAGTTCTTTAGAAATAGACTAAATAGCTGATGTCATCATTTATAAAAGTGTCTTCAACTTGATGAAGTTATATTTAGAAATAAAGTTTCTATTTTCATGTTTATCTTTTAATTCAATTTTCACAAGCTTTTGAAGCCCCTCATATTCTACTTTAGTTGAGTTGGAATTATCAGAAATTCTGGACTACACAGTTCTTTTTCTCACTAGAAATGTTTTTAGGTTACATTTACCTTCTAATCTATTCCCTCTTTTAGATCACCTCATGCAAGAATATATCATCACTACTACACACATCAGGTTCTAAGTCCTCTTAAATGGCTTTTAAGAAATTCCTGCTACAATCAAAAACCTGATACTCTTGTTCTTCCCTAGACAAATCAACAATTAGTTGCCTACTCTACTTCTCGTATTTATGCTCATTACCACATGTTTTTTTTTTTTTTTTCTATATTTCTGTAATCTCTCCAGGGAGATTTTATATTTTGGAAGCACCAAAGCTATTCCCTTAATGCCAGCCATTGTAGTGAAAAGTTTGGGGTAAGTCTTCTAAGAGAAGATAAATAATTATTTATGTAACGGTTTATTCTCTCTCTCCAAACACCAGGACTATTTTAAATAGCATAATATTGTTTCTGTTTTCAAATGGATTAGTTAAATGTGAAAGAATTGGTTTGATGATGATAATTCAATTCCATAAATGCTGCTTCTATCATCTTATTCCAGGGGTTCACACAGGCGACATCACACAGTTTAATCCTTTGAGATATTTAGCAGCAATGGGCAGATCAAAATTGCTCCATTCTTTTCTCTAATTTTCTAGAATATGGCTTGAATTTTTATTTTGAAGAGAAAAATATCTTAAAATATTTAATTTAAATCATATATAGTGGAATTTCTAGAAATGACTAAAACTTCTTTGGGCATTAAAAACTGATTTATTAAAGTTATTTGTACATGCATGTTAAACAAGTACAAATACACGAGTTTAAAAATAAACTAAAAAATTTTGAAAGTATGCAGTTCTCTTTGAGAAGCAAGGATGAAATACCAGCTTGTAAGGAGGTGGTCAGTGTAATTTATCTGTAGATAAAACTGATTTAGTGCTTCAGGCTTGTATACTTACCCTGAGACACCAGTCTCATTAGGGAGGGAGAAAATGATACCTTATATTTCAAGTTAATGCTTTAAAAGTTCAAGATTCTCAAAGA
>NW_016809536.1:2397720-2404235 GCF_001698545.2 Rhinopithecus bieti | reverse complement strand
TTTTTTTTTTTTTTTTCTATATTTCTGTAATCTCTCCAGGGAGATTTTATATTTTGGAAGCACCAAAGCTATTCCCTTAATGCCAGCCATTGTAGTGAAAAAGTTTGGGGTAAGTCTTCTAAGAGAAGATAAATAATTATTTATGTAACGGTTTATTCTCTCTCTCCAAACACCAGGACTATTTTAAATAGCATAATATTGTTTCTGTTTTCAAATGGATTAGTTAAATGTGAAAGAATTGGTTTGATGATGATAATTCAATTCCATAAATGCTGCTTCTATCATCTTATTCCAGGGGTTCACACAGGCGACATCACACAGTTTAATCCTTTGAGATATTTAGCAGCAATGGGCAGATCAAAATTGCTCCATTCTTTTCTCTAATTTTCTAGAATATGGCTTGAATTTTTATTTTGAAGAGAAAAATATCTTAAAATATTTAATTTAAATCATATATAGTGGAATTTCTAGAAATGACTAAAACTTCTTTGGGCATTAAAAACTGATTTATTAAAGTTATTTGTACATGCATGTTAAACAAGTACAAATACACGAGTTTAAAATAAACTAAAAAATTTTGAAAGTATGCAGTTCTCTTTGAGAAGCAAGGATGAAATACCAGCTTGTAAGGAGGTGGTCAGTGTAATTTATCTGTAGATAAAACTGATTTAGTGCTTCAGGCTTGTATACTTACCCTGAGACACCAGTCTCATTAGGGAGGGAGAAAATGATACCTTATATTTCAAGTTAATGCTTTAAAAGTTCAAGATTCTCAAAGAAGCATTCAAGGATTTTTAAATCATTATTGTTTTATGGATGGAAAGTAATAAATGCAATCTTGTATTCAAAGTTTAATTAAAATTACTGTATGAATGCTTTTGAACTTGTTAATATTTTCTATTAAATCAAATAACATTGGATAGTACATGAAGTCTTGATATAGATCTGGTATTTTTTAAAAATACCATTAGTAATAGCAAGTTGGTGACTTTATTATCACTGATATAAATAAATTACGGATAATCTAAATTTGCAGTCAGCTACAAGCTATTTTCTATATTTTACAACTGGAAATTGCAGTTCAAATTAAATTTCTTAATTTATAAGTCAAAATATACAATTTTGATATTTGACAATATAATATTTTGCTTAAAATGAGCCAAATATTGATATATTAGGCTGATCATTCCTTCTGCGCTCATACAAAGGTGATGCTTGGCCGTACCTTTTTAAAAAAAGTCACAACCTCTTTTTCTTTAACAAAAAAGCCCAGTTGAAACACCTTTTGCTCACTTTTCTAGGCTTATATAAACCCATCCTATATCCTTCTACGTCCTTCTCTTCATATAATTCCAACTAATGCAAGTCCTATTAGCCACCTTTGAAATATGCTTAAATATTTCTTGTTCAATAAGTTTCAGTTAACATAATATGCACTAAATCATAATAATAAAATTTTTAATAATAATAAAATAGCATGTAATGAATATTAAGCTCCAGGCAGTGTGTGAACTGCTATATAGTCTTCATTCAATTTTAATACAAAAATCCTGTGAGTTAAAAATTATTATTCCTGTTTTACAAATAAGAAGACAAGGCTAAGAGAAGTTGAGTAGCTTGCTCAAGGTCATAAAGCCAATAATTGCCAGATTTGTTATTCAAAACTGGGTCTTATTGTAACTACTATGTTAGATTGCCTTTCCATGTTACTTAAGAATGAAGCAAGCTGCCAAATTGAACACTATGAGCACTTGGATCTTGTCTGTTTACTTCATCTTTGAAGTTTTCATGTCATTGAATAGTGTGTGTTACTCAGTAGACATTCGTAGAATTAATGAGAGTATCCATTATATTGAGTCAAAACTTTTCCATCATATGAAAAACCAAAATCCTATGTATCCAAAAACAGAAATCATAGATTGTGGTATCATTTTGGTTTTCTTTTCTCTAATTCACCTCCTTAAAGCAATCTTGCTCCAGTAATAATATGTGCTCCCAAGATTTCACTTGCCTTTGTTCTGTTTCAGCTTTGAGCAGACCCTCATTGCCTTCTGCTTCTTAAATAGTCATTTAAATTTCATTCCCTGCCATTTTATTCATGGGCAGAGATCTGTAATCTTTCACAAGTCACTTAGCACTTACCTTTCTTCATAAGGGGACACAGAAAATATTATATATGTAGATTTTTGAAGGTTTGTTCACCTGAAGAAGTGTGAAAATCTCTTGGTGCACTGAAGAATGTATCAGTAAAGCCCCTGTCATGCTCTGTACACAACTGAAGGACCATTCCTTGAATTCCTGCATGGAAAGAGAGAAAATAGTGAAGGAAGTATTACAGAGAAGAAAACCTTTTCCAGTGTAGTGAGCACACAGTGGTACACTGAGCCTTCAAGTACAATTATTGCAGTTATCAGAAATCTATGCCTGAAAATTCTTTTCTTATTTTTTTTTCAATTTTTTCCCATTTTTCTCCTTTCTTTTGTCCTTCCTTCTTTGTTTCAAAATAATTTATTCGCTTATTCTGACTTCCTGGGGATGTAACCACAGATGATTCTCTCCAATCCCCTCTGTCTCTCTCTCTCTCTTCTCCCACCTCTCTCCCTCTTTCTCTTTCTCACACTTTCTCTCTCTTTCTCCTCTCCTCTCCTATCATCTCTCTCTCATTCTCTTCCTCACACTGTCTCTCTCTCTCATCTCTATTTTCCAACTACTTTGAGCTACTTTTAGACTTAAACACATCCAACATTCTAGAAAATTAATCTTTCTAACCAGCTTTATGAATAGCAATTGTAAAGCATTAAAATTAATGTAATAATATTTCTTTCATTCTATATTAATTATTAAGATAAAAACTCAACTCTACAGAAGAAATCACCCAATAACTAAAATCATTTGGACTTATTTTTTAAACAAAATTTAACAAAATCTATATAACTCTCTATTGGTCTTAGTTCTAAAATAATGTTTAAAGTTATTCCCCAGAACTTAATGATTCTCTTTGCTGTCTTAATCAATTATCTGCTTACCAAAACATCTACTGAGAATCCTGTTGATTTATATATTCTAGGTCAACCAGTATTTATAGCACTAAGGAAAAAAATTCTTTCTGAGTTTGACTTACTGTCTAGCTTCTCCCAAATATCTGTGGCTACTAGTAGCACAAAAAATGCTTTGTAAAAGAACGATTACTGTATATTTAAATAACTTATGGGTTGAAGGATAGATAGATAGATAGATAGACAGCTAGAAGCATTCATATACTAGTTTAAATATTGTTATTTAATATAATTATCTTTGAATAATACTTTTTTTTTCGTTCTTTTTTTTCTGCAAAAGTTTCCATATTTGAAATGAGGAGGTTAGGTACTTTCTTTCTCACTCTCGACCTCTTGATTGCTTGGTTAAGTACTACAGTTCAATTTGAAACAAAAGTTGAAATACTTACAATAAAAGTGCAAATAATTGGCCTGTTTGCTCTTAGATCCATTGCTTGGACCTCTAGAAGTTTACAGAATGTCTTTGATAATCATTTGACTCTCATTTGCCATTGGTCAAGGATTATCCCAGGGATGTAACATCTTTCATTTATCTGGACCTATGTAAGAGCTTTACACACTCACACAAGCATCTATAATTTCAGAGCAAGCATGGGCAGAAAATTGAGATATCAGGCATTGTGCTTGAAGCAAGATGTTATCAGAGAACAATGAGGCAAAGCCAATGCAGAACTGTCTATCCTATCTCTAGATAAAATTAGGGTTGAAAACACAGGGATGTAAGGCAGAGTACTCAACATGTCTAATACATTTATAACAAGATTTCTGATAGATATGCTATATGAGATAAAGAAAATTTACTTCTATTCTTGTTTTGCTAAGATTAATTTTCTGTAAAAAATGATTTTTAAGAATTTTTTTTTCTGTGACAATTGGGAGCATTATTCATCTTTTTCATTTAGTCTATTAGTGTGGTATATTTTAATGATAGATTTTCTCATGACATATTATGTTTGCATTACTAGGTTAAAATCAATAGGTTTATAATACACACAAAGACACATAGTTATGTCAGTGCAGAAGTAATTGTGGTTTTTACCATTACTTTTACTTTTTTGCCATTACTTTCACTTTTTTGCCATTACTTTCAATATACAAGGCTTGATAAAATTTTTAAAGGAGTTTTGCATTCCAACATTCAAAAATTAGATTATGGTAGGTAGAATTATTGCCACTCCCCTCCCACCACCAAAGATATCCATGACTTAATCGTCAGAACCTGTTAATATGTTGCTTTCATGCCAAGGGAACTTTGTAGATGTGACTAGGTTAAGGACCTTGAAATTGGGAGATTATTCTGGATTATCCAGGTGGGCCCAATCAAATTACATATATCCTTAACAGGGAACAACTTTGTCCAGCTCTTGTCAGAAGGAAATGCTACTGTGGGATAATAGTCAGAAAGAAAATGTGCTGGCTTTATAAACAAAAGAAAGGGGCTCCCACCCAAGGAATGTGAATGATTTCTAGAATCAAGAAAAGACAAGGAGATAAATTCTCTCCTGGAGGTTCCAGAAAGGAGAGCAACCCTGAAACGCCTTGAGTTTAGCCCAGTGAGACCCACGGCAACTTTGTGACTTCTAGAACTGTAAGTTTATTCTGACTTAAATATTGTATTGGAGAACTTTTCTTCTTATGCCAGTCTCTGAAAAAGTTTGCATTTCACAGAGGTTATTTTTTTCCTTAACAGTTTTGTAAACCTATTTGTAACACCATGTGACAGGAGTAATTGGATTTATTTTATAATTTAATTTATTCTATGATTGTTAATTTATTTAGAAATTATATTTTCTTATGGCTGATTTTTCTTAAGACCCACCCATGATCAATCATATGATGGTTTAAAAATTAAAGTTCTTTGGAGATATATATACATATATATGTATACACGTATACATATATATGTATTTATATACACATACATATGTGTATATATTTATTATATATATTTTATATACATATTATACATATATACTTCATTTTATATATATGTGTGTGTATATATATTAAATGAAATAAGCCAGGCACAGAAAGACAAATATCACGTAATCCCACTCATAGGCCAAATCTAAAAATGCTGATCTCCTAGAAGTAGAGCATAGAGTGGTGGTTACCACAGCTGGAGTGGTTGAGGGTGGAGATTGGGGCAGATGTTGGTCATAGAATACAACATTTCTGTTGAATAGGAAAAGAATAAGTTAAGGAGATCTATATACAAAAGGGTGATTATAGTTAATATCATATTAAATTCTTAGAATATGCTTAGAGAGTGGCACATGTTAAATGATTTAGTTATTCCACAATGTTTATAAACTTCAAAACATTATGCTATATAGAGTAAATACATACAATTTTATCTGTCAATTTATTTTTTAAGAACGCTGAGAATTTATGAGAAATAGATGTTAGATACTAGCTAACACTTTTTCTAAACATAACGAGATGATCATATGGTCTCTTAATATGGGTAATTACAGGGATTGAGTTACAAATATTAAATAAGACAAATTTGGAGGATTAAAAAGTCTAATATTCTCTATCATAATTATTTATTCATGATTAACTTTTTCATTTTGTGTTGAGTAACTTTACTAAAAGCAACTCAATTTTATTAGGTGTTTTTCGGTTTGTCTTAAAAAACAGTGTTTGATATTAATTGTCCTCTCAATGATTTCTAGTTTCTCTCTCATTAAGATTTAGCTTTTTCTTTCTCTTAATTTCTTTAGGTTAACTCTGTTAAAATGGTTCTAGTAAATTGAATTCACTCATTTTCAAACTTTTTTTGCTAAGTCATTAATGACAAATATATTTTATTCTATTTCAGAATTTTGACAAGTGGTAAATTCATTTTCATCAGTCATAAATATTAAATTATTTCTACCATAATCTTATCTTAACCCATGTGAATTAATACATATATTTATGTATAAAAACACATAAGACTTAATTCTTTAAAATATTTTATATTATGGTAAAAAATATGGATTGGATGATATAAATTTTGGAAATGTGATGAAAATGCCCTTGCAACCTACAATATGGTCAAACTTTGGAACTGTTGAAAAGGACATTTAAAATCAATATATTTTTATTCTGTATTTATTGAAAACAGAGTACTCTACACATCTTTTAGATAAAACTTGTTAACATAGTCTATATCCTCATTAATTTTTGTCTTCATAATCCTTTATTTTATCAAAAAATACAAATTGACATATCTGCTATGATTATGCATTTTTAAAATCTTAGACTTCTCTCTGTTTTCACTATTTATGTGAGACTTTCCAAGTTCACAAAGGTTCCATCTTCCTGTAATAGTGTTGCTTTTTATTTTTGCACTATGTATTTTTTTATATTTGTTATTCTTTTATTTTACTCTACTGTACAAAATTAATAGAGTTTATATATTGATTCAGATTAGAATTTTAGCTTTTTTTTTTTTTTTTTTTTTTTTTTTTT
>NW_016809536.1:2363667-2397639 GCF_001698545.2 Rhinopithecus bieti | reverse complement strand
TGGCCAGATCTCAGCTCACTGCAAGCTCCGTCTCCTGGGTTTATGCCATTCGCCTGCCTCAGCCTCCCAAGTAGTTGGGACTACAGGCGCCCGCCACCTCGCCCGGCTAGTTTTTGTATTTTTAAGTAGAGATGGGGTTTCACCGTGTTAGCCAGGATAGTCTCGATCTCCTGACCTCGTGATCCGCCCATCTCGGCCTCCCAAAGTGCTGGGATTACAGGCTTAAGCCACAGTGCCCAGGCTGAATTTTAACATTTTTATACCTCATTTCTCTATTCAACCTTCAAAAATACTGATATTTTATTTGACTGTTCTCAGGATTTGAGGAGTAGGTTCTGGACTATCCTCATGACTTGATGAACAGGGCTATACTGTAGCTTTGGGCAAGATTGAAACAGTAAAACTCTTTCACCATCTCTTTCTAAACTCTCTAGTGAAAGATCATATTTCAGATTTCACTGAAAACAAATAGACTATAAAGCACGGATTTCCTTAATCTCTTACTCTGCATAAAAAGTTATATCTCTGTCCATCATTATTTCTTTCTCTGGAAACCAAAGAATCGTGTCTTCTGTTTGAGGCTAATCCTTTCACCTGTGTTTCTGATACTAATCTCCTGTATCACAGGTACTTGCTCCCTTAGCCACCCACCCTGCTTTCTCTTGTATGTGTAACTTTTCCCTCTCTACTCACTTATTCCCAGTAGAATATGTGCAAATATTGCATGTCCTCTGCAACATTCCAGTGACTCTGTCTTCTACTAACTAAATAACATATGACGTAATATCATCTCTCCTTTTGCAGATAAGCTCCTATACCATACCCAATATATCACCTCCCTCTCATTCTTACAAAATCCGAGCTTATGTTTTATAAAGTACACTAAAATTATTTGGCACACTTTTTCTTTATTTCTCTATTTCCAGATCCAATGCATTATTAGGTTCTTATCAAGCAACATCTCTGAAATATTGATATATTGATATTCTCATTTCACTAGACCTCTGGGATGACACATTTTCTGAGTTTCGTACTTCTTCCCTCTCTCTCAGTATTACTACTACCATCATCTCCACACCCCCATGCCCAGTCAAATGTCTGTCTTTGGGTTCTTACCTTACATCCACTTTTTGTTGATCCAATTTTGTTATGAAACTCTTATTTACATTCTAATGACTCCTAGTTCCATATTTCTGACTTAGTTCTTACTTTCAAGATTCTAGGAAAAATATTTGTTTGTTTAAAAAGGAATTAAAACTTGTTTGCTGAATTACTTTATATTTGTGATAGGGAAAAAATGAAAAAAAAATAAAGGAAATGGCTTTTGGTGTCAGATTATAGCAGAGTACACTAGTGAAACAATTTGAGCTCTACTCAGTAGGCAATGAAAAATCATCAAATGTTTTCTGAAAAAGGCAGTGACTTTATGGATAATGTATTTTAGAGAATGTAATGTATAATTCTATGGTAGACAAATTAGCGAGAGATAGAAGAGAATAAAGATGGGGAGAAGTTAGAATAAAACATTAGCATAGAAATTGATGACCTAAAGTAGGATATCAAATAAAAAGACAATTTAAATGGACAAAAGAGCTCATGGTGTTTGTAGAATGCATTATAAAATGATTTATGAATATTGGAGTGTGAGAAAAAAATAAAAAGAGACTAAGTATGGTGTTAAATTATGAAATGTGGCTGAACAGGAAAATAACACACCCATAGGAAAAAGGGTTAATTCATTTTCTCTCATTTTTAAGGTACCGGTTAGACATCTCTGTGAAAAAAAATATATATATATGCAGGCATTTACAAAAGCAGTTCTAATACTCAAGGGAGAAGTCATGCTAAGGACAAAAATGAGGGAGCTACTCAGGCTGATGATGGATGTTTTATAAATGAAGAAAGTCCTCTAGAGACAGTTTTTAGAGAAAGTGCATTGAAGATAGACTCCTCAAAAGTAACTGCAGTTGTGTATAGATAAAAAAGAGTAGTTGATATCAGTGAAAATACAGAAATAATCACAGAAAAAAAGAGAACATAGCATTAGAGAAGCTAAGATAAGAGAGAGCTCCAGGAAGTAGATTATGGTCAATAGATATGAAAGTTGCAGAAAGGCCAATGCATCAGAGATTTTTTTTTAAAAAGGCACTTTGGTTATATAACACATTTGGGCAACATAGAGCACACATTTTTTCATTTATTCAAAACATATCATTGAAGGTTCATGAGAGTGGAACAACAGCTCTTTCCTATTGCAGATTAGCACCATGGCATGCAAGGGGCACTCAGTAAGGTTTGTGCACTCTATTTGAAAAGTTTAGTAGACAATGGAAATAAGCCAAGCTTACTGCCCTTAAGGATGTCCTAATGGGCTTGTAATGGCTGCCACTTTTGAAGGTAGAAAAATCTATACAGTCTAATCCATGAACTCAAGTGATATGTACTGTAACAAAAGGAGAATTTTCAGTAAAAAACTGAGTTCAGTTTAGGCATGAGAAGAGAGTGGGTAGGTAGGTAAGACTCAGATCATGAAAAACATTGTACACTCTGCAATGGGGACTATTGTAGTATCTTAAGAAGGATAACCATATTGCAGGAGAATATTTTAAATTCTTAGCAATATTCACCTATTACTTTCTCAAATTTGCCTGTCCTTTTCAAGCAGAAAGATATTCTGTACAAATTGCCAATGTAAAAAAAGAGTGACTTCACTGCCTAGAGTAGTGAAAAAGCAGCAATTTCCCAGAAACAAACAAGGCTACTTGATGTGTTTAAAAGGTAGGGCCCCAAATAGTGTTACTGAAATTCTCCCTGCGTTGCATGACACAGAGTAGCAGAATGATTTCTGAGTGTTTAAGAATAGAACAGATGTACAGAGAGCTACTAGGCCTAAAAGGACCATGTGATCAGGGTTCTGAAGCACCTCTAATGCAACCTGTCTCTGCAGACAACACAGAAGATATACCTACCTGAAATAGTTTAGCCTGCATGTTGCAAACAGCTTCCAGTTCTTTCAATGTTGACTCTATATGTTCTTGAAAACATTTCAAAATCAGGATCATGAATTCCCAATAATTTTGATTGCTATATTTACTTCTATTTACCACTGCATGTCACTTAATATTAGAAAAAACAAGAAAGTCTCTCAGCAAAAGGGATATTTCAGCACAACACAACCGGATGGCTATCTAACCAAAATTATGTTTTGACCTATTGAAAATAAAAAACGGATATTAAAACATCTCTAATTCAATTATGTACTGTGTGTGTGTATATGTGTATATATATATATATTTCTGTACTCTTTTACTGTACAATGTTAAAGTACTTGCATGCAAATTATATATTATGAGATTTAACTGAATAAAAGCCAAATTAAATATCTTAAAGTTAATACTGAAAATACATTCCCTGTAAAAGATGGCCTAATATTGAGATAAAAATGTCTTTGACACATTAGGAAAACTTTGATCCTTTTTTCCTTATTATGACTTCCTTCACATCTGAAGATATAGTGCAAGTTGATAATATATTAAAAAATAACCTTCACAAATCTATAATAATGACTGTCTAGAACAGATTATGGCATTATAGATTACTCGATAAATAATGAAAGAAATAGTGAAACTGGTTTGACCCTGCCATTTCTATATATCCTTCCGGAGAGTCATAGTAATAGCTCAGTCCATTCATTCTCTATAATTTAATAATTTCTGATTTTAACATCTTTATAACTGCAAGGGGATTTTTAAAAACTCTGGCAAATTTAATCTGATTAATAAAATTAAGTTAAATGGTAAGGCAAAGCAGCAAAATTTCAGGGACAATATTTTAATCAGAACCTGTTTTATCTGTAATGCCAACCACACGTTAAAATGGGAAACCTGCCTATATATTATACTAACAAAATCACGTTACCAAAATCTCTTTACCAAAATAGCTAAAATAGTAGGAGTTTTCCTAGAAAACATTTTTAGTGTTATTTAAACAGAGAGAAGCTAAAATAGCTAGACAAAATTCAATATGTTTGAAAAAAATATGTTTGTAGGACTAAATAATCAATGCAAGTTTGTCAGTTTACTAAAATATCAATTTGAATGAATTAACTATAGTTTGATATCGTGGGATAATGTAGATTTTCCTACAGTCAAAGATATTAATGAATTTTAAGATGTAGCAAACATTTTGTTGGCTATACTTATTTTACCAAAATAGAACTAAGTAAATCAAGATTGGCCAATTTCACATTAATACTTTTATATGGTGTTTTAAAAGTTAAAAACCGTCAGATACATTCCATGTGTATGATCTGCCTGAACGAAAGTGCTAAAGTAGACTGACTTAGGTTAACTTTCCTTTCCGAAAAGAATTAATATTTTTTTTTGTTTTCTTACAATAAAGACTGATTCATATTTTAGCTTTCAATGTCATATTGCCAATACCCAATTTTTTTTTTTTTTTTTTTTTTTTTTTTTTTGAGACGGAGTCTTGCTCTGTTGCCCGGGCTGGAGTGCAGTGGCCGGATCTCAGCGGGTTTACGCCATTCTCCTGCCTCAGCCTCCCGAGCAGCTGGGACTACAGGCGCCCACCACCTCGCCCGGCTAGTTTTTTTTGTGTGTTTTAGTAGAGACGGGGTTTCACCGTGTTAGCCAGGATGGTCTCGATCTCCTGACCTCGTGATCCGCCCGTCTCGGCCTCCCAAAGTGCTGGGATTACAGGCTTGAGCCACCGCGCCCGGCCGCCAATACCCAATTTTTATTACCTCCTCTACTATAAAGCATGTCCTCTTCTTGTCAAGCTCAAAAGGGCACTGTGATAAACCTTGCGTTGCGTCAGCTCATGATCATTTTTCTGTCAACATCTATCACAATATCACAGAAAGAATGTCTTTCCTACAGTTACCTCAGTGAGACTATTACATAATCAGCACTTACTATGACTAACATCACTGCTCAAAATTGCATTTATCAGAAAAATAAAAAAGAGAGGCTGGCCTGTTCTGATTAATAATGTGCAATAAGATATGCATGACACGTAATTACTTTTTAAAATAAGCTCTCATTTAAAAGCAAATTTGTTTAATTATCCAAAAGTATCAATAAATAGTGAGAGTAGAACCAATGTGGGTCAGCCTCAAATCTAAATTTAAATGTTGCTTTATAGTTTCATAAAGCCAGTGGGATTTTTATGACTTCAGAGAAAAGGGATTTTTTAAATTAATTTCATAGGGAAATTGACAGAGCAAAATTAACTAGTTTATGAACCGCAAATAGACAAGATGAACAAACTGTGGGGCAGAAATGTTTAAGAGATTATATTCTAAGAAAACTGAAGGACAAGTCTACGAAACGTAGGCAACTTGTCAAGTGAATATTCTATGGCAGAGATGGAAAATCACTGTCATTCCCTCTCCACTGCTCATATATTCGGTGACCTGAGCATGCTTAGTCCTGAGGTTAGACTGTCCTGGGATCAATTTTGTGCTCTGCTGCTTTCTTACTAGTGCTGTGACACTGTGACTATAATTTACATTGCTCATGCTTTAGTTTTATCTTCTTCAAATGATGCAAACTTGATGGATGGATTAAGGCTAATTTTACAAGTATATATCATCATGCCTCGTGATATCTAATTTTATGATAGTAATAAAGGATATGAAAATAGTTTAAACAATAGTATTAATGACGTTATTTTAGAATCTCTGGTCTCATGTCAAAGAATTCCCTTTGATCTTAAAGGTCTAGCGAATCATTAAAAAACAAAATAGAAACAAAATCTTGCTGAGATTATTCTGGGTAGAGAGCTTCTTAAATTACCTACTGGAAACTGTTCCTTCAAGATTAGATTAAAAGTGCCTCTTACCTACGTGTAGAGAGCAATTTTATTTTATGCTTATGAAGAGTTTGTGTTTCTCACTTAAAAGTCAGAAATTTCAGTCTTGGAAAACAAAAAGACCAAAAACAACTAAAAGTTAAACAATTTCAATTAAAGTAAAAGGAAATGATTTTGTCTTAACCACTAAAATCCAACTTGAAGTTAATTAACTCTGGAGTTGACTTCTTCAAAATAGGCAGTCTAGGCAGATACCATGAAAGAGAGGGACATGAACCCTATCAAGTCCTCCTTTTGGTTTTAGCTTTCTGTCTATATTTCTGTATGACAATCTCATATTATAAATTCCGTTTTCTCCATAGAATTGGAACCATGTTCACAAATGGCCATGAGATGAAATATTTTTAGCAATATGACTTAGGAAAAACGCCCATTTCCAGGATTAACACCCTTGAAGACAGTTTCTATCTGGCCTAGGTTGGATTATTTTGTCAGTCTTGGTACAATTAACAAGTCCAGATATTTGAAACCACAGAAATTTTCCAGTTTTAGATGATTTGCCTATCACTGTGAGTTATAGGAAAATCTGTTTTTCCAATAGAAGAACAGTTTTGTTGGAAAGAGATTCAGTTGGCCTGAGTATAGGGCACTAAAACCAATGAGTGGGAGGAAATATGTCTTATAGTTACAGTGACAACTCCCTTTTATGTTAAACTTAGACATTTGTTACTTAACCATATGCAGCACAAGACAATATAACTAAAAAAATGATGATCATGAAAAGGAATGACAGTGATTGTAATAAAGAGAACAACATGGGTTAAGATAAAAAAAGAAAAAAGATGGGTATATTGACTTCTATATCTCAGGTAGATTTCTCTTTTTCTTTATATATTTATGCATGTATATAGAGAGAATGTTTTAAAATTATCTAAATTACTTTCTTAATACATTTATGTATGTAATGCATAAGTCATATTTAATACATTTTTTCTAAAATAAATATGTAACAGTTTTGTAATATATTGCTTTAAAGAATGATTCTCTGTACATTTTTATTTGCCTAGTCAGATGACATGTTACATGAATGTTATTATTAGTTTGGGTGTGTAGCCGGGTGCGGTGGCTCACACCTGTAATCCCAGCACTTTGGGAGACTGAGGAAGGTGGGTCACGAGGTCAGGAGTTCGAGACCAGCCTGACCAACATGGGTGTGTTCAGTCACAAATAACAGAAGACATTACAAACTGTGGCTTAGAAAGAATGAGTATGTATCTTACACAACAAGAATCCACACTGGCATGGAAATTTATCTTTGTCAACAGGAACTTATGCCCCTTTCATTGTCCTCCTCTATCAGCTTAACCTAGTAGCTTTCATCCCTATGGTCACAAGATGGCAGCCACACTTCCAAGTATCAAGTTTTCATTTCAAAAAAAAAAAAAGAGAGAGAGAGAGAAGGGGGGGGGGAAGCAAATAGAGAGCAAATAAGGTGTATTTCCTTTCATAAAAAAGTTTCCTGAAAGTCTGATCCAGCAACTTTTTAAAGTACATTGGCCAAAACTGCATCATGATGGCATTCTCTGGTCCTAAGTTAATGTGAGAAGATAAATAATTTTAATTAACCTATGGATACCCAAGGAAAATTAGAGTTCTTATGAGTAGGGTAAGAGAGACTGGTAATTGGGTAGGCAACTACTAGCATTGAGAGTCCACCATGACATGAACCTATCATCTATAGCTTACACCCCCACAGAGGCATTAACAGACATCTGATGCTTCAGATGGAAACAGTAATCAGAAATCATAGTAGCTACCGTCAGCTAAAGCTTTTTAAAAACTACTAATTATCACAGCCAATTTAAAGCTAATGCTGGAGAAATTTTCAATTTTATGTGTTCTACATGCCTTTTGTTTATTCCAAATAGCTAATTTACGATATAGGCATATCTCTTTTTATAGACAAGAAAGCCAGCTTTCGAGGAGGAAAAAATAATTTTCCCCAGGTTTCAAATATGTTGGGGCCCAAAATTCAACCCAGACATTTTTTAATTGACATTTCTTTTTTATTCATTGTGCTTTTCTTGCCATTAATACATTTTTAAGGCTGAAATATTTTTTGCCTTTCATTTCTCCCTCAGGTGTACATTCATATTCACTTAAACTTTAAAAATAACAAGTACAATTTAGGAAAGGCACGTAAACAATTAAACAGATTGTTTAATTAATAAGATACATCTTTAGTGTGCTAAATGTGACTGGTAAAGAAAACTTTAAAATCCTATCAACATATTCATGGCAATACCTTCAATAGTTGTAACTGTTTAAAATGGATGATTACTATTGTGATAGTTAATAATATACATAAATATCTTTGTTTAATTCTAAAAAAAATGTTTTTGAATGGGGTAAAATCTATTGAAGTAGTTATTTAAGGCAACTAAACCCAGAAGTTCTTGAAGTAAATTAAAATTCAATTTTACTAATTGTCTTATATGTGGCTACAACTATGAAAGTTCTATGGAAATCTAATAAACTGCTTTACATCAAAGAAATAATAAAAAAGGGGGCCTTTGTGACACCATGAGAAAATTAGAAAAGACAAAACATGTTTTATTTAAAAGTAAAACAATAAAACTCTCACTCCACTTAGCACTCATTAAAATCCCTGTCCTTTACTAGATAATTTAAAAGCAAATGATCTATACATAATATTGATTATACATCACTGTCCTTAATATGTAGATGCAAATTAAACTTGATCCTCTCCACTGATTAGGTTTGAGAAGAAATTATTTGGCACATCAGTGATCATATATGAAGTTTTGTGTTTTATCTGCTCCAATAAAGATTCAAAATGCAGCTGTAATTAGGGCTATTACCTGGTTATTTAGATGGTAGTCTACCTTCATTATTCAAGATCTATTTAGTTTCTTGGTAGCACTAATCTCTGAATTCTTTCCTTCTTGGTAATGCTGTTTAATTTTTAATATTTCATTTGTGAATAGTATTCATTCAGCCATAAAGAAAGAAAATCCTACCATTTGAAGTAATATGGATGAATCTGGAGGGCATTACGCTAAGTGAAATAAGCCAGACAGACAAAGACAAATACTGCATAATCTAACTTATATGTGAAATCTAAAATGGTGGAGCTCATAGAAGCAGAGAGTAGAATGGTGGTTACCAGGAGCTGAAGGAAGGGCTAAATGGAGAGATGTTGATCAAAGGATACAAACTTTCAGTTTTAAGGTGGTAAGTTCTGGGGATCTAATGTACAGCAATGCTGCTTCTGATTACTATATTGGTTGGTGTAGAAAAGGTCAGTTTTATGATTTTCCTCAAGACCCTTCAGATCATAATTTCTTCTTTTCTTCTTCTTCTTTCTTCCCATAGGTTTCAGGGTACTAGATTATCAGGCTTACAGACCCAAATATTCATCAGATTTAGAGATATGCATTTAGTCTCTTCCTGATTTACAATTAGATCATCAAAATAATTTTTCAGCACATTCTGCCCTTCACATATTCCACTGTAGTCCCCAGTTTTATCATTTCTTAGCATTGAAAGTTGGTAATCCTGGACCCTCCATTTAATCTTCCCAAAGTTTCCAATATTTATAACATCAACCGTCCAGATTCATACTTTTATATCATTGTTGCAATACCTTCCAGTTGCCATGCCGATAGCATATCCTAATACCATACCTAGAATCTGTATCCTGTCCCAACCAACTGCAACTTAAAGCCTTGATAATTTTAAAGTCGCTACATGAAAAGTATTATCACCACCTCACTTGCTACCAGGGATAGGGTCCCAATTGCCATACTCATAAATCATTTTGTTTGTATATTAATTTCACTTTTATTTTCGTAGATGTTAGGGTATAAGTGGTTTTTTGTTACATGGATGAATTACATAATGGTGAAGTCTGAACTTTCAGTGTACCTGTCACCTGAATAGTGCACATTGTATCCAATAGGTAATTTTTCCTTCTTCATCTACACCCAACTCCCTGCCATGCCTTGCCAATGTCCATTATATCACTGTGTATAATAATCTAGCTTCAGATCTTATCCACAGCAGCTGCTTTCTAGAGTAATCCTGGCTTCAACTACCATGGCCTTCCTTTCTATGTCAGTAGCATCTGAAGCCAAGGAGGCTTTCCTCCTACTCCACAGAATTGTGTGTCCTGGAGAACAGAAAGTGGGGGAAAAAGGAAGTAAAACAGGAAAAAATAACAAGAGAGTATTAGCATTTTTTTTTTTTTTTTTTTTTTTTTTTTTTTTTTTTTATTATACTTTAAGTTCTAGGGTACATGTGCATAACGTGCAGGTTTGTTACATATGTATACTTATGCCATGTTGGTGTGCTGCACCCATCAACTCGTCAGCACCCATCAATTCATTATTTATATCTTGTATAACTTCCCAATGCAAGCCCTCCCTCCTCCCCCCTCCCCCCTCNCGCGCTGGGAGTTGGAGACTGGAGCTGTTCCTATTCGGCCATCTTGCTCCGCCCCCCCAGCATTTTTCAATTTTCATACAAAAAGTTAAAAAAACAAATTTATCACAGTAAAGTATCAGATGCTTGGATAAAAAAATAATATGGTCTATCTAGCAAGGTATTCAGATTATAATGTCAATTAAGTGATTGGCTTATCAAATTTGTAATTTTTGGCTAAAAGTATATTGCTTATAAAATATAATTTCACAAAATTTGCAATTTTGTCTATGTAAACTGTAAGTGAATTTTAAAAGATTGATTTATTTCTTTAATAATCAACTGAGGTGGGGCTCATTGGCTCATGCCTGTAATCCCAACACTTTGGGATGCCAAGGTTGGTGGATAACTAGGTCAGGAGTTTGAAATCAGCCTGGTCTCAAAAACCATCTCTACTAAAAATACAAAAATTATCTGGGTGTGGTGGCATGTGCCTGCTGCTTGGGAGGCCGAGGCAGGAAAATCGCTTGAACCCCAGAGTCGGAGGTTACAGTGAGCCGAGATTATGCCATTGCACTCCAGCCTGGGAGACAGAGCAAGACACTGTTGCAAAAAAATAATAATAATAATAAATAATAATAATAATCAACTGAGTATTCTCAAAGGGACTTGTCACAGCATTAAAGTTATTTCATAAACTGGTGAGTATTTTTATTGTTATGTGGCTTTCATATGTGTGTGTATATGTGTGTGTGTGTCCAGTATCCATGGTCTGTCAGCCTTATCAGGTGATTTTGATATTTATAATTTCATTTAGCTGGTATAATTTATCTCTTCAGTGTTCTCACTTTTTCCCATTACTTGCAAAAATATAATTCTTCTTCCTTTGTTTTATTTTTATTTTTCACTTGACCTGTTCTTTGGTTTTCAGGCACTTTAGAGATGCTGTTATGCTCTGCTAGTCATTTTTGTTTCAGCCATATTCTTATTTCTTTTTTAGAATAATAAACCAAGATGCTGTGAGGCCAGCCATGGTGCCTCACAACTGTAATCCCAGCACCCTGAGATGCCGAGGTAGGTGGATTACCTGAGGTCGGGTGTTCGAGTGATGGTGGCACATGTCTGTAGTCCCAGCTACTCAGGAGGCTGAGGCGTACAGGAGAAGCCCTTGGGCCTGGGAGGTGGGGATTGCAGTGAGCCAAGATCATGCCACTGTACTCCAGCTTGGGCAATCGAGCAAGACTCCATCTACAAAATAATAATAATATAATAATAAAAAAAGATGTATGTATTTCACAATACAATATGTATTGTGTCTGTATGTTGATCCTCCAAAATGTCTACATTAAAGTTATGCATGTTGTTTTTAGAGTAAGTCTTCAGTAGGAATTTTGGGTTGTTACGTATCTTTAGAGAAAGTTATGCTCCAGAATGTAAGGGTTTGTTCATTTATTTAGGATTTGGCTCCTATCACAACTGACATTTGAAAGTAGATAATGTATTTAAATATGTCTATATGAGAAAACTTTTAGTATTTATTCTGGTATCAATCGCATGTTGAGATAAACGGAGTATAATTCTAGCCATCAATATGTATTTTCCACACATCTTTAATGTTATTGTATTGCCCTTTTTGAACCAATTTTGCAAATATTATTTCACACCAAATAATGTTTTATGACCTTTCTTTTAATGTAAGATACCATAATAAAGCCACATTTCTTGATATGGAAATAGTGTTTTACATTTCAATACTTTCTAATAATCATTTCAGAGGAAAATAGGGAATGATTTTATGTCAAGAGAAAAGTTAATTCTAAGAGAAGTAATCATATTAGGCTATCGTAGTTTCAATATGTACCAATTTCCTTCTTTCATTCACTCATTTTAAAAATATTACTTAAATGTAAGTCATATTTGGTTTACTAATGTTGGTACATTAGCAATATGGAAACTGAACAAAACATTCCCAGAGACATGCATACAGATCTCACCCTGCTACTTCCTCCTTTGTCTTTGAATATAAACCTACCCAATACATTTGTGATTGCAGTACACTTTCTTCATAGGTTTTATGATTCTTTAAGCTATCATTTATATCTCTTTAAGCTATCATTCAGTTTCACCTGAATTTGTTAATGTATGATCTACTTAGAGAGTTCCAAAAGAGTAAAGCTGATTTTAGCTAGATATGATAAGCAATTCTGCCCTAGTAATTTCAGAAACAGAGTCTTTTGCTGAAAAATACACACTCCAATTTAAATGGTTAACTGATGAGATTCACAGAGAAACAGCAAACACTAGTGAATTCTCAGCAAATGCCAACTTTTAAATGGATGCTCTGATTGGCATGTGGAAGTCTTTGTACGTATAATAGTTTAGTTATTTGCACTCTGTTATTCTGCAGAGATTTTCTGTTTGGGTCATGAGGAATGTAACTGCTGGCTCTCTCTATTTGTATGTGTTTTTTGTTGTTGCCATTGTTTTGCTTCTTCTTACAGAAGTAGTAAGGGAGAGGATAAAGAAACAGTGAAAATGGTGGAGCATTCAGTCTTCCTCTTTCTAAACCCAACAAGCCTATTTGTTTGGTATCACTAAAAGAGAAAAGTTAGAATAAAACATCTGAAAAAGTTTGCTGATCTGCCAAGTGTCATGGTGGTTAATTAGGGCAGTGAAGTAAAGTAAAAGTAACAGTCAAATTTTTATTCATTTACTGTGATGGTGGAGGCAAGAGGCAAATAAAAATATGTGTCATATCCCAAATGTTTCGTTTTTCTCCAAGGAATGCTATCAGGCACGGATCACTCAGATGACACGCAATTCAGGCGTGAGAAATATCTCACTGTGGAGGAGCCCTGAATAAAATCCTTTTGCAGTTTTATGGACCCGGGTGGCTGAGGATCCTGAAAGGGGGAGACCTAGGCCTGGAAAAACACTGAGTTAGTGTGACACACAGTATCTCAGTCAAATGCCCCCGGTAAGAAAGTGTAGGCAAAGTTGCCTGAAAAATGCCTTGGTGGAGGTGTCCATGTGAAAAAAACAAAAGCCTCAGAGATGAGGTTCTTGATGTAGGAATGCCTATATACAGTATGAGCATGCCTGGCTTGAGGTGGGCAAGTGGCTTGAGTCTTTGACTGCAATTTTCTCCAGAGACTGCAGTGCACTGGCTGTGCACCAAGCCTGGTGTGAGGAAGACAGCTGTCCCTCATGAGGCTTTCCAGTTAAGGTCTTTTTAATTACCTGTAGTCAGACCTGAAATATCACACACAGGTTTTTGACCTTGAGCCAGATTTCTAAAAGTTCTTGTCGTCAAAATGTATGATAATTACACCTTAGGTTCCAGGATACCAGATAAATTGTAGATAATTTAATCTGGCAAGCTATAAAATGAATTGTAGATAATTTAATCTGGCAAGCTATAAAATGAAGACCTCAAGCTAGTCATTTGAGTAGCACCCAAAAGAACATTATTAGTAGTAAGAGAACCACAAGAGGTGTGATTGGTGCAGAAGATTGCTGTAGGAAGCACTCAAGTAGCAACTCAAAGGGCTGAGTGAAAATGTTTTGCAGACATGTAAGATTCTGGAGACTCTATAACAACTTTCCACTAGTAGCTGCAGCACTTCAGGCCACAAGCCACTTTGTAATAGTACATTTCTCAACTAATTATTGGAGGATGTGAGGAGAGCATTCTCATCTTATGCAACAATTTCCGCCTAGATAAATTACCTAAAATTTATACTTACCTTAAAGACAAGTAGGGGTAAACTGACCAAAATCCCTTCCTTTCATTTGTCTTCTCATTGAAGCTATAAAATCTTGGGATTTAAGGCATTCACCTTGGTCTTCCCAGTGTTTGGTGTGGCAGAAGAAGCAATGACGTCTGATCAAACTTCCTGCCTTAGTCACAGGTATCAGGGATGCTTAACAAACCCAGATCAACAGATGGAGTTGAATACATTGAGAAAATCATTCTCAAAGTTGGTAGAAGGGCGTAAGTTGCAGAATCTGTCCTCAGGGATTTCCATTTAACCATATGTGGTTAGACAACATCAAAACTGTTTCAAAAGAAGTATAATAGTCTAGACACATTTTGAAATTCTAGAAAATGACTGAATTTTTTACTAGTCAAGATAGGTGATATGAACATTTATTCATCAAGAAAACCTAGAATATATATTGAGGTAGTAAAGAACGACAAATCATTGGTAGTTGTACAGTAAAATCTTATTTTTAGCTTCTGTAAAGTTGTCTGAGGTGCTAAGCAGCTTACCAGGGAAACCATTCTTTTTGCAGCAACTCAGTAATCCAGGCTAATGAAATTTCCACTACTTTGTACGTGCTCCATCTGAAGTTTGCCGTCTCCTCAGTCCACCTGGAAGAGAAAGGCAGTGCTAGGTGGTCTCTCACCAGTAATCAAAGGTTTTGGCCCTGAATGACATATTATTTCCATTCAGAAATCTCTGCCAATTCTAGTCATATGGCTTCATTTAACTGCAATGAAAAGTCATGGGTGAACAGTGAAAGTCTCTAATGCCGAGTATCAAGCTGTGAGGTATTGTAAATGTGACCTAATTTGTACTCAGAGTGGTAGAGCTTGGAAATACTAATAGCAGGTATTCCCTCCACGTTAAAAAGATTGGGCGGGGGGATGATTCAACTGCCCTCAATGTTCTTTCTCCACCAAACAATGTGTTTCTCCTGTTCACACACATTAATGTTCCTTACAATTTAAGTCTATGACATTAATAATCTTGATTTGATATGAACTGCCCTGAATCATTAATCAAGGAGAAATAAATGCAAGATAACATAACAATTCTAAATATATATACACTCAACACTGGAGCACCCAGATATATAATATAAACCAAATATTATTATATCTAAAGGGAGACATAAATCCCAATACAATAGCTGGGGAATTCAACACTCCATTCTCAGCACTGAACAGATTGTCTAGATAGAAAATCAACAACAAAACATTAGATTTATACTGCACTTTAGGCTGGATGCGGTGGCTCACACCTGTAGTCCCAGCACCTTGGGAGGCTGAGGCAGGCGAATCCCTTGAGGCCAGGAGTCATGTCTATAGATTATAGCTCTAGTGGACTCTTTCATAAAAATCAGAATTAGATTCTGGATGTTAACTCCCCTTCCTAACAAATATAAACTTTTTTGTGATGTTAACATTTTTTGGTTTTAATAATTATTACTCTAACCACTAGAAAGCCAAGACCATTTTATATGGAAAATTTCAACCATTAATCAGCTTTTTTTGCTTAAGTGAAAATAAGATGCTTCAGAATGTTGGAAAAAAATATGGATCACTTAAAATACCTGTAGTCAAGACCTTTAAAATGGTATATTTGTCAACTTAAATTGTTTTTTGATAGATCATAATTCCCCCATCCTTTCTGAGGGGAAAATTTTTGTGGAAGTTGTTACTGCACAGCTGTTATTTCCTCTCACTAATAATTAGCCTATTGTAAAGTTCAACCTGTTGTTACTTTAAGCCAGCTATTTCACTAGGTCAGTTACATAATGCCAAAATCATCATTTAACTTATTTATTCATGTTTATTTTTGAAGCTAGTGTGCAATATGTTTTGCCTCCTATCAGCATAATTTATTTTTATCTTTAGTGACTGGTATTTACCTGCATGTTTCCTCACCCTAACTCTTGTTGTTATGTTATATCACACTTGTTCAGTACTTCCTAACTTTCTATTAGTTTTGTGTTTTTAAGTATTAAATGCCTTCTTATACCTTAGCTCATTCTCATCTATTAATATGGGTACAACCTTGCCTGTAGGCAAAATTAGGCATTTGAGAGAGGTGTCTGGGCAGGAGAGAATAAAAAGCGTACAGTGCACGCCAGTGAAAGAATGGCTGAGGACATGGCTGGACATTAGGATGCATGTAAAGGTCATTTCACCAGGCAGTAAGAGAGGCAATGATGTACTATTCACATTACATCTGTATCTCTAATGTTTCAGTCTTCCTCTGACTGTGATTGTATTTTCTCCCCATCACAGACATTCAAATATAACAGTGATGTTTTATCAAAAGTGACAAATAGCTAAGGATATTAAGTATGCTACAGAATGGGTATGGGTATGTATAGGACATGTGCATATACTTTCTAACACACCATGGCCAGACATACACATATTAGACATATAAACAAATGCGCATACACATATACCAAACACACACCACACACGTAGCATCCTTTCTTTGTTTTGTATTTGTTTAAAGGTAAAATCGTGTTGTTTTCTTAATAACATCTAATTTAATTTATATGTTTATTATAGTCTTACATGTTTTTATTTTTTAATTTTTTAAATATTCTCTTTGAACTATCCCGAGTTCAATATTTGTATATAAGTTTATATAAAGAAAACGTTACCTCCCTTTTCCAGTAGTTTTATATCTCTAAGAAAAGCCGCTAATTATTTCTAATGTTGTTAAAAGTATTACTATAAAATAATAAAATCATGAAATTAGCTCCTAACTTCATAAATGACTTTTACTATAATACACTTCAGTATTAGAAAGTATTATACAAATAACATTTGGGTAATAAGAGATCATTATTTCAAATATTAAGTTAAAAATATTATCTGCGAATACTAGATATTTGTTTTTCTAGATTTATGGAAGATCACCATAAAAATGTAATTATAGACTTGTGAATATAGACATCTTTAATATCTCTTAGTCTGAGGAGATTTATTGAAATCATATTTTATCTCTACCACTTGATAAAGGGTCAAAAATATTAAGGAAGAAATAGAAAAATAAAAGAATTATGAGAATCATGATCACTGAACCAATTATATATTTTACCCCTCTTAATAATTATCCCCTTTCTTCTCTCCAGTCAAGTTGGAGAAATTGAGAGAAATATGGATGGTCAGAGAAAGAGAGAGTGAAGAAAGAAAGCAAGAGGTCAAGAAAAAGTCCGCAAGAAACAGGGGACATGACAATTGTAATTTTTTTAAAGGAAAGTATCAAAAATTTCAACTAAATTAGGGGGTAAAGGGGCCTATATTTAAACCACTGTGTCATCAAATATTCTTTCACAAAACTGAATACTTAAGATTACAAAAGACTATTGACTGCCACAGCAGCTGCAGCCCTGCCACAGATATCCATGTTGGACACGTGCACATACATATACATGCATAAATCTCTCCAAGTATAAGTAAACAAGCAAAGGAATGTGATAGGCATGGCAAAGGGGAACATTGGAGAATAACTTAGAACTATTTTTCAATATTTGTCTAAGGCCATTAATGACTGTAATTCAGGTTCTCTTCTTCTACTGTGAAAAATAACTCTTGCTTCACAGTGTACACAATACCCCTAACATGTATGTTTCTACATAAAGAATAGAAATCCTACTTTTATATTCTTGAGAAAGTATTCTTCCCTCCAATGCCATACAAGAGGGCATATCAGCATAGCACAATTAATCCTGATGATCAAAGAGGTGAAGTGTCTACGATAATCCATTTCCTGGAGCTCACAGCAACCCCGAATATTATTGAATTAGATGGTAGAGAGAAAATGTCTGTGTTGTGTAGTCTTGAAATCATTTCTCTAAATGTGTCATAATATACTGACAGACCATGAATCTTCTATGCTTATCACATAGAATTTTAAGGACAGTGGCTCCAACAATTTTCTTATTTTGGTTGCTTTGATTGTTTCCTATTTATTTTTGGTTAATTTTCCATTTTTTATACCATATCCTTTGCGTTGCAGGTGAAGTCTTCCAATACAAAAGCTATAGACGTCTGTACTGGGGAGTGTTGCACTAGCTGAAAAGTAAACAGTAAAAGCAGGGAAAAAGAGAAATTCCTGAATTTTGAGATAAATAATGGGAACTCTGAAAAATGGAAGTATATCATCCATGCTAACACCATATTAAAAGAATTTAGGTCTCCTCTTCATAATGTAAATGCAAAGAAATTAGAGAGGAAGGGCAGATCACCTGGATAAAATTGCTGACTGAGCAACACTTCTCAAGCACCCGACTTACTTATGGAGTTCATTACCTATCTCAGAATTGGAGGAACAGTAGACTATGACAATTGCATAGCAGTAGAGCAAATTATTCTTCCAATTCACAATAAATTTATAAATTCACAATAAACTTCTAACACTGTAAGAATAGTATACAAAGTAAAAAACAAACAAACCAACCCTCACTTAGCCATTCAATAGCCATTCAACATTCTCACTGCACCCATTCAACATTCTGTAATAGAAGAGAATTCTGTCTCCAGAATTCTGTCTCAAGAATTCTATCTTAGCATGACAGCTTAATTTCGTTGGATTGATTTATATATTAAAGATAATAAAGTCTAGTTTTATGGCGATGTTTTGTAGTTTGTTGCCTTGAAAATCTAAAAGGATAAAGGGATTCAAGGAAAAGTAAGCACTTAAAAAGGTATTCATAGGGCACAAAAATGTAGTAGAGACCTAGATAATTGGCTGTCAGTAAAGATGGATGTGCTCAACAAATTTTTGGAGTGATGACAGTGGCGATGATGTTTGTTCAAACTGGTTGCTATTCTCTGTTATAATTTCCTTGCATTACAGCAAATATTATATAAAAATTTTGTACCATGTATCATATTTAGTGATGACTTGGAAGATGTCATACATTCCTTATTCTCACTCAAATAAAAGGTACAAGACATCACAAGAGAATCCAAAGTCATTGATAAATGAACCTGAGGCAAACTTTCAGAATAAGATGTGATAGGCGACAAGAAGGGTAAACACTTACAAAACAAGAATATGTGAATTCTAGGAAACATTAGCAAAAGCCTGGGCTTTGATCAAGAATATGGGTTGGAAGCTCATGCTATTTGATATACACACTTTAAAAGAAAGGGGGATAGGAAACTACAAAGGAGTAGGGCATATGAGTAATAACTCTTTGTCCTCTTGTGAGAGACACTATATCACGCACCAAAATCGATCTCCTATCACTGGGCATTGAGCTAGAAATTTAGCAGCCTCATTTGCAGTTAAGTACAGCTGTGTGGAATTCTTTCCCACACAGTGGAACTGAAATGTGACTAGTAGTGATGTAACCCAATTTTTGGCCTATTGAAACCTAACACATTGCTTCTTCATCTCATTCCCTTTCCACTAGCTTCAGGCAAATAATTGTGTTTTCCTAGTAGAGGCATACCACAAAATGGAAGAAACTTGAGTTCCTAGATCACTACATGAAGGAGAGCCATGTCTTTATCTTGACCACCCAACTAAGACTGTGGCAATAAGCAAGTTCCTATTGTATTACGCTAGTGAAATACTGTGATTTATTTCTTTCTAGAGTCCAATCTCTCCTAACTAATGTCTGCCATCTTTTTGGGACCTCAAGGAAGGAGAATGTTTTTGAGAATACAAGTATTCAAAATATAGGAGGCCACTTTGATTTTGTGGTTTTGATAAATTTTTGAGAATCTTGTATATTAATGAAACTCTTCATTAATTCCAAAATAAATAAAGAAAATAAGACTGACATCCTCTTGAAGCTGAAGGTAAAGTTTCTACTAACAAAGATGTTGCAATAAAACTAGGCAGAATAATAAATAGATAAATACACAACATGTGATAAGGCCTATGACAGAAAAAGTAAACCCAAGGGAAGATAAAGGTGTAAACAAGGGAGAGGTGTTATCACAGGTGAGTCTGGAGGGCTTAGAAAAATGGGACATTCCAGATGGTGATTGAAAAAAAGTATGAAGATCAAACAAATAAACAAAAGAAAGTGATGTACTTTCCAGAAACTGAGAGTAGTTGAATAATTTAAAGAATTGTGTATAATGAGTTTATACAGTGATCTATCAGGGTTACTATGTGAGACAGGGATTATATAACATGTTTCAGATTCTGGACTTTTATCTTGCAGGCTGTGAGAGGTATTGGAGAATTTTTAGCAAATAAGTGATGTCATTGCATTTTCTGGTGAGGAAAGATTACTCTGGTAACCATAAGGAAGGTAGTTTGGAGGAGGGATAAGACTGATGACAGGGAATGCCAATTAGAAGGTTGATGTATTAATCTACATATGAAATAATGAGGCCTGAGCCATGTCATGGCAGTGAGAACGAGAGAGAAGCACAGTTTGGAGAGATGTTGAGGTATTTCCTCAGTAATTGGATATATAGGATTTAAACAGCAGCAGCTTACTTTTTAGATGCTACCTTACTTACTTGCCATGAAATCTTCCCTGAACCATTCCTCAGTAAAAAACATACCTGAGATGTAATGTCATTTGGTGGTCAAGCGAACTTCTGCTGGTTTTAAACACTAAATGAAAAGAAATAACTGGACTCATTACTCTACTATGTTAGCATCCCAAAAGAAACACACACTTGTTATATGGGAGCTACCATATTTCCTTCAAAGAAATAAAAATCAGGGAAGTAAAATTGCTCCAATTGCTCTGAGAGTTAAAACATAAAATTATCATANTTCTAATGTTGTTAAAAGTATTACTATAAAATAATAAAATCATGAAATTAGCTCCTAACTTCATAAATGACTTTTACTATAATACACTTCAGTATTAGAAAGTATTATACAAATAACATTTGGGTAATAAGAGATCATTATTTCAAATATTAAGTTAAAAATATTATCTGCGAATACTAGATATTTGTTTTTCTAGATTTATGGAAGATCACCATAAAAATGTAATTATAGACTTGTGATATAGACATCTTTAATATCTCTTAGTCTGAGGAGATTTATTGAAATCATATTTTATCTCTACCACTTGATAAAGGGTCAAAATATTAAGGAAGAAATAGAAAATAAAAGAATTATGAGAATCATGATCACTGAACCAATTATATATTTTACCCCTCTTAATAATTATCCCCTTTCTTCTCTCCAGTCAAGTTGGAGAAATTGAGAGAAATATGGATGGTCAGAGAAAGAGAGAGTGAAGAAAGAAAGCAAGAGGTCAAGAAAAGTCCGCAAGAAACAGGGGACATGACAATTGTAATTTTTTTAAAGGAAAGTATCAAAATTTCAACTAAATTAGGGGTAAAGGGGCCTATATTTAAACCACTGTGTCATCAAATATTCTTTCACAAAACTGAATACTTAAGATTACAAAAGACTATTGACTGCCACAGCAGCTGCAGCCCTGCCACAGATATCCATGTTGGACACGTGCACATACATATACATGCATAAATCTCTCCAAGTATAAGTAAACAAGCAAAGGAATGTGATAGGCATGGCAAAGGGGAACATTGGAGAATAACTTAGAACTATTTTCAATATTTGTCTAAGGCCATTAATGACTGTAATTCAGGTTCTCTTCTTCTACTGTGAAAATAACTCTTGCTTCACAGTGTACACAATACCCCTAACATGTATGTTTCTACATAAAGAATAGAAATCCTACTTTTATATTCTTGAGAAAGTATTCTTCCCTCCAATGCCATACAAGAGGGCATATCAGCATAGCACAATTAATCCTGATGATCAAAGAGGTGAAGTGTCTACGATAATCCATTTCCTGGAGCTCACAGCAACCCCGAATATTATTGAATTAGATGGTAGAGAGAAAATGTCTGTGTTGTGTAGTCTTGAAATCATTTCTCTAAATGTGTCATAATATACTGACAGACCATGAATCTTCTATGCTTATCACATAGAATTTTAAGGACAGTGGCTCCAACAATTTTCTTATTTTGGTTGCTTTGATTGTTTCCTATTTATTTTGGTTAATTTTCCATTTTTTATACCATATCCTTTGCGTTGCAGGTGAAGTCTTCCAATACAAAAGCTATAGACGTCTGTACTGGGGAGTGTTGCACTAGCTGAAAAGTAAACAGTAAAAGCAGGGAAAAGAGAAATTCCTGAATTTTGAGATAAATAATGGGAACTCTGAAAATGGAAGTATATCATCCATGCTAACACCATATTAAAAGAATTTAGGTCTCCTCTTCATAATGTAAATGCAAAGAAATTAGAGAGGAAGGGCAGATCACCTGGATAAAATTGCTGACTGAGCAACACTTCTCAAGCACCCGACTTACTTATGGAGTTCATTACCTATCTCAGAATTGGAGGAACAGTAGACTATGACAATTGCATAGCAGTAGAGCAAATTATTCTTCCAATTCACAATAAATTTATAAATTCACAATAAACTTCTAACACTGTAAGAATAGTATACAAAGTAAAAAACAAACAAACCAACCCTCACTTAGCCATTCAATAGCCATTCAACATTCTCACTGCACCCATTCAACATTCTGTAATAGAAGAGAATTCTGTCTCCAGAATTCTGTCTCAAGAATTCTATCTTAGCATGACAGCTTAATTTCGTTGGATTGATTTATATATTAAAGATAATAAAGTCTAGTTTTATGGCGATGTTTTGTAGTTTGTTGCCTTGAAAATCTAAAAGGATAAAGGGATTCAAGGAAAAGTAAGCACTTAAAAGGTATTCATAGGGCACAAAATGTAGTAGAGACCTAGATAATTGGCTGTCAGTAAAGATGGATGTGCTCAACAAATTTTGGAGTGATGACAGTGGCGATGATGTTTGTTCAAACTGGTTGCTATTCTCTGTTATAATTTCCTTGCATTACAGCAAATATTATATAAAATTTTGTACCATGTATCATATTTAGTGATGACTTGGAAGATGTCATACATTCCTTATTCTCACTCAAATAAAAGGTACAAGACATCACAAGAGAATCCAAAGTCATTGATAAATGAACCTGAGGCAAACTTTCAGAATAAGATGTGATAGGCGACAAGAAGGGTAAACACTTACAAAACAAGAATATGTGAATTCTAGGAAACATTAGCAAAAGCCTGGGCTTTGATCAAGAATATGGGTTGGAAGCTCATGCTATTTGATATACACACTTTAAAAGAAAGGGGATAGGAAACTACAAAGGAGTAGGGCATATGAGTAATAACTCTTTGTCCTCTTGTGAGAGACACTATATCACGCACCAAAATCGATCTCCTATCACTGGGCATTGAGCTAGAAATTTAGCAGCCTCATTTGCAGTTAAGTACAGCTGTGTGGAATTCTTTCCCACACAGTGGAACTGAAATGTGACTAGTAGTGATGTAACCCAATTTTGGCCTATTGAAACCTAACACATTGCTTCTTCATCTCATTCCCTTTCCACTAGCTTCAGGCAAATAATTGTGTTTTCCTAGTAGAGGCATACCACAAAATGGAAGAAACTTGAGTTCCTAGATCACTACATGAAGGAGAGCCATGTCTTTATCTTGACCACCCAACTAAGACTGTGGCAATAAGCAAGTTCCTATTGTATTACGCTAGTGAAATACTGTGATTTATTTCTTTCTAGAGTCCAATCTCTCCTAACTAATGTCTGCCATCTTTTGGGACCTCAAGGAAGGAGAATGTTTTGAGAATACAAGTATTCAAAATATAGGAGGCCACTTTGATTTTGTGGTTTTGATAAATTTTGAGAATCTTGTATATTAATGAAACTCTTCATTAATTCCAAAATAAATAAAGAAAATAAGACTGACATCCTCTTGAAGCTGAAGGTAAAGTTTCTACTAACAAAGATGTTGCAATAAAACTAGGCAGAATAATAAATAGATAAATACACAACATGTGATAAGGCCTATGACAGAAAAGTAAACCCAAGGGAAGATAAAGGTGTAAACAAGGGAGAGGTGTTATCACAGGTGAGTCTGGAGGGCTTAGAAAATGGGACATTCCAGATGGTGATTGAAAAAAAGTATGAAGATCAAACAAATAAACAAAAGAAAGTGATGTACTTTCCAGAAACTGAGAGTAGTTGAATAATTTAAAGAATTGTGTATAATGAGTTTATACAGTGATCTATCAGGGTTACTATGTGAGACAGGGATTATATAACATGTTTCAGATTCTGGACTTTTATCTTGCAGGCTGTGAGAGGTATTGGAGAATTTTAGCAAATAAGTGATGTCATTGCATTTTCTGGTGAGGAAAGATTACTCTGGTAACCATAAGGAAGGTAGTTTGGAGGAGGGATAAGACTGATGACAGGGAATGCCAATTAGAAGGTTGATGTATTAATCTACATATGAAATAATGAGGCCTGAGCCATGTCATGGCAGTGAGAACGAGAGAGAAGCACAGTTTGGAGAGATGTTGAGGTATTTCCTCAGTAATTGGATATATAGGATTTAAACAGCAGCAGCTTACTTTTAGATGCTACCTTACTTACTTGCCATGAAATCTTCCCTGAACCATTCCTCAGTAAAAAACATACCTGAGATGTAATGTCATTTGGTGGTCAAGCGAACTTCTGCTGGTTTTAAACACTAAATGAAAAGAAATAACTGGACTCATTACTCTACTATGTTAGCATCCCAAAAGAAACACACACTTGTTATATGGGAGCTACCATATTTCCTTCAAAGAAATAAAAATCAGGGAAGTAAAATTGCTCCAATTGCTCTGAGAGTTAAAACATAAAATTATCATAAAACTGGTAAGGCCAAAATCACCTTGAAAAGACAGAAGCGTCTCAAAATATTGAGATTCTACTGAAACCAGACAACTCTGTTCTGTATACCTTTGGTAACAAAAGATGTATTATTTAGTTTTAAAATCAGAAATATGGGATTGATAAATTTGAATCTAAATCTAAGCAGGCAACTGATTCTCAACTTAACAGTTCAAGACGTTTTATCTGTGGTTATATCCAGGGTTAGTTTAAGAGGAGTTTTTGTTTGTTGCTTAGTCTTCAGGATTTTTCATCCTAGTCATCCCCCAAATCATAAAATCTAGTTAAAATCAGTGTTCTTGCCACATACATGTCAGCCTAAAGATAGTCCCATAGATTCCAGCTATTCTCTAAGCACTGCTCCCTTGAAGTCCTTTCTTTAGAGAAATTATAGAGTAGCTACATTTATTCAGCTGACAACGATGATGGCCAGAACCCCCTATCTTAGGAAGTTCAATAAGATGATGGCATTCACAAGACCCCTGAGAACACAGTCGGCTTGTCTTTTCTTTCTGGTTACTCTATGGTTTTCTTCTTACATTGTTAAGGTGCTATTACTACTACAATCTCATCGTGCTTTCTTCCTGCGCTGCACCCTAGACAAACTGCAAAGTAAAGGCAATACTTTAGAAGTAAGTTTATCAAGAGCAGAGCTAAATTCCCAAGGGAAAGCATAAGTGACCCCTGCTGTGACACGAATCCCAGGCTCCTGAGGTGGAAATGGCCCTGCTTTATTCAAAATGTAGAAAGAAAATGCATATAAATAACTCTGATTCTTACAAAATTAGAAAATGATTCCCTTATTAATCTAATATTGTGTTCATTTTTTAAAATGCCTTAAGTTATCAAATAGAAATAGGAAAGGATAAGAAAAAATACAGTTCAGTAATATATTGAGAAAAAAATACAGCTCAATACTAACTGGTAGGAAATTCATTTTTTTTTTTGTTTTTTTTCTTTTTTGAGGTGGAGTCGTGCTGTGGTCGGCCCAGCGGAGTGCAGGTGGCGGATCTCCAGCTCACTGCCAAGGCGCCGCCTCCCGGGTTCACGCCATTCTCTGCCTCAGCCTCCCGGAGTAGCTGGGACACAGGCCGCCACCACCTTCGCCCGGCTTAGTTTTTGTATGTATTTTTAGTAGAGACGGGGTAGTTCACGTGTTCAGCCCAGGATGGTCTCGAACTCTCTGACCTCGTGATCCGCCCTGTCTCGCCCCTCCCAGAACGTTGCTGGGGATTAGCAGGCTTGGAGCCGCAGGCCGGTGCCCGGGCCCATAATTCTTAATATAGCAAAGACTATATTAAACACAAGGTTGGATATAACACGTTAAATACTTGCTGAATGAAAAAGTAAATAGTTCTGTGAAGAAGATTGTAAAGTCATTTACTCCATAAGGACGTTTCAGTCAACAACAGACAGCATATACAATTTGGTACCATAAGATTATATCATATTTTTATTGTACCCTTTTAATGGCAGATATGTTTAGATATAGAAGCACTACCCATAGCCGGGACCATGGCCGGGCGCGGTGGCTCACGCCTGTAATCCCAGCACTTTGGGAGGCCGAGGCAGGCAGATCACGACGTCAGGAGATCAAGACCATCCTGGCTAACACGGTGAAACCCCATCTCTACTAAAATACGAAAATTAGCTGGGCGTGGTAGCGGGCGCCTGTAGTCCCAGCTACCAGGGAGGCTGAGACAGGAGAATGGCGTGAACCCAGGAGGCGGAGCTTGCAGTGAGCCGGAATCGCGCCACTGCACTCCGACCTGGGCGACAGAGGGAGACTCCGTCTCAAAAAAAAAAGTACTGACCTTTGCATTACAATTGCCTATAGTATTTAGAAGTAATATGCTCTACAGGTTTGTAGCCTAGGAGCAACAAGCAATACTATATAACCTAGGTGTGTAGTAGGCAGTACCATCTAGGTTTGTGTAAGTACTCTTATGAAGTTTGTACAACAATGAAATTGCTTAATGCATTTCTCACAATGTATCCCATCTTTAAGCAACAAATGACTGTATTAATTACAAACATGTCGCAAAATACTGTATCACACCAAATTCAGTGTAAAATGAGACGGGAAATTTGGGAAAAGTACTCTACTTTTAATATTATTAAATGTAGTTATACATACAAAGATATATTTTGTGTGGAATTTGAAGACATTCCAATATCCGCACTCCAGTGCACCAGAAGACAAGGAAACTAACTTGATATGTGATACCAGCAGTCAGTCCGGACAAATACTGGTCTCTGTCCCTGGAAATTTTTTAAGATAGCCTTTCTCAATATTGCTTTCTCTTGTATTTCTTTTTGTTTCAAGCTTCATGAGATAATTCTTCTCTAAATAAAATACTGAAAGGTAGTCTCTTAAATTTTGTCTTGACTGAGGTAGCTTAGCAAAACTATGTAAGTTTAGGCAAGTTATTTTTATCTGGGCTTGCAAAATCACATAATCAAGTTGGTGAAAACAACTGATCTATTGTATTCAAATAGAAACACAAAGTTCTGAAAAAAAAAATCCAGATTGAAAAGTTAAGAATCATGTATTCAATAAATGGGCTCCATAGTCATCATCATAATTGCTAACAAATATTCTCTATTTTTTTTTTTGACTACCAGTTATGACTTTGACAATCATTTCCCAAATGTGACTATCAACCAATGGATTTTTTTTTTTACATGATATATTTGAATTGGTACAAATTGAGCATTTCTGTTTAACATCTAGCCAGAAAAGTATCAGAGTGAGTCTGTGTTACCTACTTATTATATAACAACCAACAGGAAAAGAAACAAATAATATTTAGAGAGTACTTACACTTGCTAGGCTCTGGGCTAACAGTTTTAAATGCATGATTTATTTAATCTTCATAACAGATGTATAAGTATAATCACCATAATTTTGCATTTACAGTTGAGGACATTGAGGTTTAAAGAAGTGAAGTAAGGTTTCTAGGGTTGCCTAATTGGTTAGCTGAAAATATTTTCTTTAGTATATTGACATGCTTTTCTAAAGGCCCATACAAGAAGTAAATACATTAAATATCGCTATAACTATATTAAGCAGTTAGCAACTTCGTTTTCATGTTTTGTTCCACTTCCTGAATTTGAGACGTCTCCTTACATAAAACCAAGATTAATCAACATGTATGCTATACTATAATCATTTAAATTCAATTTTCCCTTTCGGTTTTAATTTTTAAAACCTGATTTGAAAGTTGGTTTACTTTGAAAATATATATACACACATATGCACATAATGTATATATTATGAAATCTAGGATATATCATCACAGGTATGATTTGATGTCAACTTAGATAATAAAGCATAGTACTAATCAAATATCTTATTATTGTGCCTTCCTAATAAACCAATCTACCAATCTATTTAGGTATTCTATTTCTAAATGAACACCACTTTTACATGACTATTGTAAAGGATTAACAATCTCAAAAGATTTCCAGCTTACAATCGGAGAACTGTATAGGTGTTCCCAACTGTAAGCATTATTTTTCTCTTTATCTAAAAATAAAAAAAAATTAAAGCACGAATATTGGTTTGAATTTTTTTAGCACAAGAATCACCTATTTCACCTACAGATTTACTATATTATGCATATAATTAACATATATTATGCATATAATTAACGAATTTCAAAAATTAATAAAATATTAAGAAATATTTTATTTTTGAAGGTTATTTTAGTTTCCAGGAACATGCTTGTTATATAAAATAAATTATATTGGCATAGGGACAATAAGGAACCACATGCAAAACTCAAACACACTATGAAAATGTGTTTGATTTACAGTTGAGGAAATTAAGAGAAGGATATTCATGAATATTTGGAGTATTTTATAGCTATCAGCATAAATTCAGTAAGAGTTTAAAGTATAGATATATTGGGCCGGGTGCGATGCCTCACGCCTGTAATCCCAACATTTTGGGAGGCCAAGGAGGGCAGATCATGAGGTTAGGAGTTTGAAACCAGCCTGGCTAACATGGGGAAAGCCAGTCTCTACTAAAAATACAAAAATTAGCCAGACATGGTGGCGTGCACCTATAATCCCAGCTACTTAGGAGGCTGAGGCAGAAGAATCGCTTGAACACAGGAAGCAGAGGTTGCAGTGAGCTGAGATCATGCCACTGCACTCCAGCCTGGGTGACGGAGTGAGACTCTGTCGCAAAAAAAAAAAAAAAGGTATAGATTATATTTATCTAGATATTTAAAATATTTTGCATACAAATTCATTACCTAAAGTCTGATATGGTGTGCCCATGAATTTTATTGGGTTTTTTAAAGTCAGAATTTTTATTTGAAATGTGAGAATATCTTATAGTCAGATATAAAGAAAATATTCTCAATATTTAAAATTATGACTATAATGATGATGGTGGAAAAGATGACAAGGACAAGTCACTTGCACTTCTTCAAGAATGGTGGTTGGTTTCTTTCAAGAATGCGGGAAAGCACCAATATCTCTTTTAGAAACTGAATAGTTTATTAAGGAAAAATTAAATCAGATTCCTTTCTAAATGGACTATTGAAGAAAATGACTAAACACATGTATGATTTATAAATGGATAATTATAAAATTCTCATAAGGTAAAACTGTTTCAAATATTCTGTTCTATTCCCTTAAACATTTAGCTTACTGTACTTTGAGAAGAAGAAATTATTTATTTGCATAACACCACATCTTAATTTAGTGTAGAACAAAGCCTAATGTTGAATGATTATATTAGCAATTTTAAACTGTTTTTTGATTATGAGAATTGACTCCATTCTTTCTGACTCCACAGATAATATCAAGATAAATATATTTTCAGTGACTCACCTAATTTTATTGTCCTGACTTAGAGGTGGCCTTGGTAGAGAGTTTACTCTATCACTGAATTATGTCAGGGGACGTTATTTAAGAGAGTTCATTACTAAAATCATCATTTTTAGTTCATGTCTTCCCAAATGTAATTGGCTTAAGTTAACAGTTCTACAGAGTTGGTCACTGTCACCTCATAGAGTTCCTACTAATTTAATTTGGTAGTTTAAGAGAAGGTAAGTTTACTGAGTTTCCTGGGGATATAGAAGGTATTTAATAGGAATTTTTTATAGAACTTTTTATTACGATGTGAAAAGTTAATTTACCTGCTTTAAAATGTATCCAATTTAGGCTTAGTTCAATATAGTAGATTAAGCTGGCATAAAAAACAATCAATCTGTACCTCCAGATTTCTTTTTAAAGTGCCTTATGGAAACCACTTCTAAGAAATTAAATGTTGGCTTTATGTCTTGCTTTACATGAGAGGTATAAGTAGCTATACTCATTTTTTTTTGTTTTTAGTATAGGTATATATTAAAAGATATTATCTATATTGTTATTAATTGTTTAGGACATTATACCAGACTCAATAACCATTTGTTTAAGCTATTATTCCAGAAGCCTGTGTTCCCAGCACATTGGCTCTACCTACACAATTATACATTCAGTATTTAAGTAATGTGTACTAAGATTTCACTATGTGTTAAGCAACGCAACAGTATTTTACGTGCATTTTATTGCACTTAATACTTCCTGGCACACATATGACCAAACTATGATTCAAATGAAAATCTGACTGGAAAAAATCACAGCCTCTTAAACTAATTTTGTGTTGCATGTCTTCTTACTGGTTAAATAAAATGCAAAAAGGGTTATAAATAATCATTACATGGTGATTTATTGCTTTTTTGGGGAGTAGTTTTCTTTTAAATAAAAGTATTTCTTCTTCATTACAAACTCTTTCCAGTTAATGACTTATTTCCCGTAATTTATACTAACAACTAACATTTTAAATTGTTTTGCTATTTTGCCCTGTAAAATAGCAATAGTGTAACAGTTACAATAGCATTCCCCAGTGATACTGCCTTTAGACAGGAGTATTCTAAGAGCTGTCCTCAATATGTTATTTTGTTCTAGAATATTAAAGAGCATAAAAAAGGGCAACACTTAAAAGTGGATTGTAGTTGCCTTGGTTTACAATACTCAACTCTGACAAAGAAACTATAAAATGTGTTAAAATTTTAGCATAGTCGGCTCAATTATGATAAGCTTGGTTTCTTGGTATTTAGGTGGACACCTGAAAACAAATGCTTATTCTTTACTCTCTTTGCAATCTTCTTAGATAGCAAAAACTGTCTTCATAGAGTACTTTTCTGTCTTTTGTGTTGGCTTCATTATGTCCTTGATCATCTAAAACAATGGAAAATACAGTATGTCTCACCTATTGTATACTATATTTATTTTTAAGTGTTTAATAATTATGTTAATTAGGTAACCGTGTATGGTTTTTCAGGGACCTATGATCTTACCTTAATCAAGTCTCTTCTCACAACTTTTAAAATTTTATTCTAACAAATCCTAAGCACAGAAAATATAAAATAGCATTTTCAGGATATCCTTTGTGCTGAAAAGTCTTTTGAAATTTTTTTGAGAGCTTCTGAAAAATTACCAAAAAAAAAAAAATAATAATAACTTTACGATTAGAGAGATGCTAAAAATAACTACATTTGCTTGAACAGTTTCCTGAGAGGAGTTGATAAACCAAAAGAGACATACAGCTTTTGCTAGGTTAAATTGTTATAGTTAAAATTCTATCAATATGAATATAGCAGGTCCTCAAATAACATTGGTCTGTTCAATGTTGTTTTGTTAGAAAGCTGATGGGGGCACTGTCTGTGTGGAATCTTCATGTTCTCTCCATGCCTATGTGGGTTTTCTCTGGGAACTGTTTTTCTCCAAGTCCTAGAGATGTGCACGTGTCCATATGGTCCCAGCCTGACTGTGTGTGTGTGTGTGTGTGTGTGTGTGTGTGTGTGTGTGTGTACGTGTAAGTGTGTCCTATGTTGGAATGACATCTTGTCCAAGGCTAGTTTCTTCCTTGCACCCATTACCCTGAATTGGAATAATCAAGCTGGAAAACTGAATGAAGGGATAAATACAAATTAATTCTCAAATAACACTTTGTAAAGTCATACAAATGCTTGACAATAAATGACATGGTAAGCAAGAACTGGGCCAGCCCCCAACATATCTGTTACTGTTTATGCTACAATTTGTGAACTGTAGGTTGTGCTCCTTAAAATTTTCCTTTGTAAACATTTATTCCTTCATTTAACTCACCACCACTATGACCACCATCACTCACCAATTCACTAAAAATTGGCAAAAAATTATCTTACTTGGTTTTGTGAATATTTCTTAAGTGTATATATAGCTCATGGTTATTTCAATGGGTGTTTGGGTTTTTATCTAGGAGTTTAGTGATGTTTTAGTGACCAGAAATATGCCATAGGAACTTAACACTTGTTTATATCAATTAGCCTATGTTAAAATTGGTTTTGTTATAAATCTTTTCATTTAAAGTCTCAGTTTCCAACAACATATCAATAACATTATGTGAGGGCTAGTATGTCTTTACTAGTAAGTCAAAACTTATGTGATTTGAGGAAGGCTCCCTGTAGATGTGCCAATGCCCTGGATGTCCGTGATGTGTTTTTATTATCAGGAAAACCACTGCTCAGTATTTTTATGAAATAGTTCTTTCGAATTTTCTAATATTTATTGGAATCCTGATAATGTTTGTTTGATTATGTTATATAACAAAAGTATAAATTGTCAGTTATAATTTCAGTTATTATTTAAAATATTAACTTTGTCACAGTTTTTACTTCTTTAATTTCAATTTAGTCTCTTCTAGGCCAGTGCACCTTAGACTCATTCATGAATTTTATTAAAATACAGATATCTAAACTCAACCCCATGTTTTGTTGATATTCTTGGAATAATGTCTCAGGATTATTATACAACATATCTAGAGCTTTTTTCCTCTATACATATTATGTTATTAATTCATTTTTATAAAGCTGATGCAACATTCACCAACTTATTTGAAAACAGTCATTTTAATCATTATCCTTAGAAATATTTGTCTAATTCTTTGTATTTGAAAGGCTTTTTTATCTCTTTGTTTTGTGTTATACTGGAGGGAAAAATTTCAGTGTCAGTTGCATTATTCTTATGAACGTTCAACAGACTTTTTACATTTGAAAATTTTCAATGATAAAATAACAATTGTCATTAAATTTATGTTATCCAAAATAGTTTTATTTTATTCTAATGCTTTTTAAAAGACTCTGCTATAGATGAGAGTGTTTGTTCAACAAAGAACAATCTCAGAAGCTCATGGAAAACAATTTGACTCAGTACTTTATTGACGTTTCAAAAAAGATTCCTGGGCACAGTCTTTAAGCAGACTTTGCTTAGGTGACATGACATTCAGACCATACCCATATGTTAAGTCAAGATTTCCAGATTTTTTTAAAAATTCAAACACAGATAGTTTCATGCCATTGTTAATCAAAGATCAAGAGGAATATAAACTGATTATATGGGACTAAATGAACTGATCAGGGAAATTTTACCATAATTTGTTAGAATTTTTTTGATGTGGTTTTAGTGTTGTCTTTTCCAGATACTTAAGGAAGCCCTTTCTGTTTCTTCTTAAGCTATTCTCTAACTTACAAAAATTTAGTAGATTCTGCTTTTATGAACTATGATTAAACATTTTAAATTAAATTTGATTCTCATTGATCCCTCTAATTTAAAAAATCCCTGTCATTTTTTTTCTTTTCATGCAATATTGTTATTAATACAGTTTCAGTAAGAATCTGTTTTCCTTTCTCTAGAATATAATTTGATACACTATACAAGATAGGCTTGACCTAGCGTGCCATATTTGTAAATGATGCTCCTTTAATCATGTATGATAAGCCACTTTTACATTACTTGGTTGACTTAACTTATAGATTCTAGAAGAGACTAATTTCCCCAAATGTATAAGCAGTTGAGATGTTGTGCAGAGTCTTGGGCTTAGTTTCATAGTCTCTGGATATCAAATAATGCAGACTTGTAAAAGTCTTACCTGAGATTCCAAAAGAAAATTTCCAGACAGGAGTTAGTTTTGTGATCTTGGTAAAGGTTCAATACCGTATGGCTCTAGATTTTTCAAAGCAAATTGAAGGAGGCTTCATATAGTAGAGTGATACTCTTTCTATGCCTATACAATTCATCAGGCCAAGCCCAATGTGAAAACCTCATTTTGTGATTGA
>NW_016809536.1:2349850-2363412 GCF_001698545.2 Rhinopithecus bieti | reverse complement strand
TTTTTTTTTTTTTTTTTTTTTTTGAGACGGAGTCTCGCTCTGTCACCCAAACTGGAGTGCAGTGGCCGGATCTCAGCTCACTGCAAGCTCCGCTTTTAGGGTTCACGTCATTCTCCTGCCTCAGCCTCCAGAGTAGCTGGGACTATAGGCGCCCGCCACCTCGCCCGGCTAGTTTTTTGTATTTTTTAGTAGAGACAGAGTTTCACCGGGTTAGCCAGGATGGTCTCGATCTGCTGACCTTGTGATCCGCCCGTCTTGGCCTCCCAAAGTGCTGGGATTACAGGCTTGAGCCACCGCGCCCGGCCTGTGATCGAGTTGTATTTCTATAGAATTATTATAATCACAAGGTGGGGACAGGTGGGTTATGAAAGACTTTGAAATGTACAAAATAAGACTGATGTAATGTGTACAGTGTTAAGCTTAATTTTCAACTTTTATTTTATTGTCTTTTAAAGAGATAAAAAACTCTTTTTATAGAGCTTTAAGCTATTTTAAAACTCTATAAATTGTAGCAAATGAATAGTAATACCAATTATTCTTGATTATAGAGCTTCAAATTAATTGCATTCTGTGGAATGTGACTGATTATTGTCCTGTAAGTATTTGTTTTGCATCTATCCTTAAGTGCATTTTACAGTTCCTTATTCCTAATATGTCTCTCCTATCTCTGAATTCTCCTTTGTACTACTTGAAACCTATTGCCAGGTTCCTTCTTAATAAGTAAGTTTAATAAAATCTTTTGCACATGTTCAGTACATGTAAGTATTAGAATCATGATTATACACTAAACTGCTATTTTTTAACATAAATGAATCTAAAGAAAGATTATAAATGAGAATTACTATATTTAAAATTTGATTACATTAATGATCCATTTACTGCTATAGAACTTCTATTTTGCTCAAACTTACAAACAATAAGCTCTTAAACTTGGAATATGTATGGCATAACTAGTGAATAATGGTCAGTATTTCAAAAACAATCACTTTTTACAAAGCCAAGTCTTCAGGATCAGATGGATAAAGGCATCTGTTGGAATGATATAATACTTACTGTCAAAGGAATTTACTCCTGAGTGAAATAAAACAAAGCTATAAATGCAAACAGGCAGAAGAGAACGCAATTTTTTTTCTCTCTTCCTCTCTTTTTACCATAAGAGGCAGATCAGGCCAGAATGTCAGAAAGGGTAATTAGAAGATCATTCTACTCCCTACAAAGCGTGAGTTTCCCTGGAATTACTGCAAAGATGCTTAGAGGTTTCCAGAGCTATTTAAAAATGCTAAGAAGCAAATTAACACTTTCTCTCTAATAAACTGCAAACAGATAGTTAAGTCCCTTTAATAATGTTCCAAAGTCTCCCAAACAGCTGGAGTAAGCCCAGACAGATTGAACTGAACAAAGCAGGCAATGTGAAATAAAGGCACCATGCCCAGGGTATTTGGATGGCCAAAGACGGAGTGGGAAAAAATTAAGGTACATCCTAATTGAGAGTGTGAAGGAGCTTGATGAGAATACACAGAAGTTAGTAGAAATAAAAGTTTAGTAACCTACACTTTCTTTCAGCATTTGTTCAGTACCATTTGTGATTTCCATTACTATGGTTCTTTTCATTTTAAATACAGCTATTTATTTGTTATTTTCTCCATCTAAATCATGTGTCGCTTTCTGTTGATTTTCTAGCATCCAGCAAAGTGCAAAATCAGAATAGCTCTTTGATATTTTTCGATAAATAAATGGATGAGTAAATAAAAGAATTAATGGATTGATGATATAACACGTTTTCAGGCAAAGCTTAGAAATGTTAAGAAAATACTTACAATTTCTATTAAAAATAAAATATTTTGGCTTATAAAGTAATTCATCTTTTGTTTGAAAATGAGTTTCTATATCTCCTTTTTAAGCTGTTACTTATTTCCCACGAAAGGGCCAGAGTCACTCCTTTTAAATAATACAATAGATAGATCTTACCCTTCTGCCATCCAAAATTCTCCAAGGTCCCCTAAATGGCAGTTTAGTGACATCCAAACTCAACCCTCCACCCATGAGTCCCTAATTACCTGATGCATATTTTACCAAGCTGCCTCTTACCCACTCACTTCCTAGCTTTAGCGTCACCACCCATTCTGTGTCTCTGAGTCATGACAGTCCCTTTCTTGCCCCAAAGTCTTCCATTGTGCTCTTTCCTACTAATGGAATTATTATCTTTTCCAAGTTTATTCAGAACTCTGATCAAGTATCAATTTCTTGGAAAGATCTTACCTAAGGATTCTATCATTTTACTTTACTTTTTAAAACATTGGTAGCACTAATTCATCACTTAAAACGATTTTATGTATTTATGTGTTTACTTGTTCACTTTTGACCAAAAAAAAAAAAAAAAAAAAAAAACCTTCTGTCTTTGTTCACATCTTTATTCCCACAGTAAAGACTGTGCCTAGAAAATAGTACATGTGCAATACATATTTGTTGAAGTAATTAATGTTTAGAAATAGGAGAATAAATTTAAATTTAGTAAGCAATGGTGTTTGTAGAAAGATTCAACAATGTAAAGGTTAAATTAATTTTTAGATTTTGAGATCTAAATAAGAATTAGCAACTAAGACTCTTCTTGACCAAATTAGAGTCAGGCTCTCCTTAGTGCTCTTTTTGAGGCCTTGACTTTGGGCTCTGTCCTTAGCCCACTTAGTCCAGTTTCAGCAAGACTGCTAGGTCGGTTTAGCAAAAATCCCTCCCTCTTGTTACTGACCAAATTCTAACACAGACACTAGTATTTATGGCTGGCTACTTGGTATAGGACAGGCTGGTATCATTTGTGGGGAAGCTTTTATGTGTGTGTATGTGTGTGTGTGTGTATACATATAGTATATCATGTTTTTAAAAGTTAATTTTCCTTGGGTAAAAAACAAACAAGTCTAGACTGCTACCTCTTACAGACAACAAAATTTCGGTTGGGTCAAAAACCTAAATATGACAAACAAAATGTTGTAAAAAATTAAAAATATATATATTTGGAGAACAACTTTATGACCCTGAGGTAGAGAAGTCTTTCCTAATAAAGAAAACACACACACACACACACACCCCATAATGGAGACAATAGATAAATTCAGCTATAACAAAATTAAAATTCTTTGTAAAGAAAAGACTATANAAAAAAAAAAGACTATAAAAATGTCAACAGATAAGCAACAGTTTAAAAAATATATTTGCAGCCCATAGCAATGAGATCAATTTTCAGGATACCTAGATATCAATAAAGAAAAAAACAAAGCAATAAGCCCAGTGGGGAAAAATGGTAAAGAATGTACGCAGGAGATTCATAAGAGAGGACATGACAAAAGAAAATAATAACACCTGATTTTAAATCATATATTTATAGACAAAGTCATAATCATCATTCTTCAGGTTGCTTAACTGTATTTTTATCACGCAAAGAATAGCAGACTCTGCCCTCACACCCAGCCAAAGTGCTCACTGTAGCAGGAGAGTGCGTTGTCTTTTAACTTGTGTCCTCTAGATCCTTTCTCAGTAGTCTATGGCTCAGGTCCATAGGATAATTAGCTGACAGTTCAACTTTATGGGTTAATTAGCTGATGGCTGAAATTACATACTGATTTTTACTTCAACTAAAATTATCACAGGTATGTGTTTTCCCTAGCATAAAGTAATTTCACAAGGGCATTTTCAAAGATAAAAGAAAAAGAACCACCATTTATTCTGATATTTTTGGAAGTGAATTTCTGAGTATAATGGTAATTTGCACAAATGTATTAGTCTCTTCGCCTTTCTAATAGTTCTACTGGGATACCAACTGCATATTAAAATTAGGAAATATCTTCATCCATGCTGGAAAACACAGATAAATAGCAGCCTTTTGCTGGAAAAAACAAATAATTTATATTTATAGATATATGTAATTCATAATGTATATATAAATATTTTTTTTTATTTTTTATCTGTTTTTTCAGAATTGATCATAATGAAGAAAGGGTGACTTAAGCAAAAATTCTTGTGAAGGAACAGTTTGTCTACGTGTTAAATGAAAAAAACAGAATTTCAGTAATCTTCCCTAACCTGAAAAGCCAAGACAGAATGTAGGACAGTCAGGAGATGCATCTGCTTAGAACCAGTAACTTTCTAAAGTGCGCTAGGTTAAAAGCCACTACACTTTTTTATCCTTGGCCTATTCTGGTTTAGACAGACATGCCATAGTCAATACTATTGCTCATGTCTGATGAAGAAGAAACTGCCAGGCAAAAGGCAACACTGGCTGGGCGCGGCAGCTCACGCCTGTAATTCCAGCACTTTGGGACGCCAAGGTAGGTGGATAACCCGAGGCTGGAAGTTCGAGACCAGTATGACCCAAGTGGAGAAACCCTGTCTCTACTAAAAATACAAAAAAAAAATTAGCTGGTGGTGGTGGCACATGCATTTAATCCCAGCTACTTGGGAGGCTGAGACAGGAGAATCGCTTGAACCCAGGAGGCAGAGGCTGCAGTGAGCTGAAATTGTGCCACTGCACGCCAGCCTGGGCGACAGAGTGAGATTCCATCAAAAAAAAAAAAAAGAGGGGGGGAGCAACACCTCACACCTCACCCCAAATAACTGCTGGCTACCACTTGAAACTAGGGAAGAACAATTTTGTTTTTACTTCAGTATCAAACTAAGTGCCATGGCTGCCTCTCCTTAGGCCACATTCCTTATCTGCTATGGTTGCTCTTAACACTGAACAAACAAATTCAAATAATGACAACTCTGATCTCTGCTTTTTTTTTTTTTTTTTTAATGAAGCTTAAAAGAACTGATCAGAATTTATAAACTCTTATCCCAGTACTGTCTAAGACTAGTCTTGATAGGGATGATCAACAGGAAAAGTCTACCTAAATTTAAGTTTACATGAATAATCAGAAAACGCTCTTTCTTGTGTAATAAACCTATTGTAAACTTGTAGGAAAAGATTGTGTAAAACATTTGGCTTGTGATCACAACAAGATAAGAAGGCATGTCTTCTATGCTACTAGACTTGGAAGTTGCAAGTTATTCTGAAAATAATTATTAAAGCAAGTTTTGCATATTGAAAATATTTATTGGTAAACTATGAATAGTAAAATGGCATAAAACTAATTGAAACCTCAGCAAATCCTGGTGTGAATTTTGAATTTTAAGGATTAAGAAATAATTCCATAAAGAGCCAGAGCAACCAATCAAAACATAAAAGCATTTGGCCATGCTTCTTCTCAACAAGCGTAAAGGTCACAACAGAAAGGAGTGAATAATAAAGAAAATAATATTAATAAAAATTTTGTTTCCCTTCTCGCCTGTGAATAACTGCTATTCAAACGTAGACTATGTTTTCTTTTTTCTTTTGAGACGGAGTCTTGCTCTATCACCCAGGCTGGAGTGCAGTGGCGTGATCTCGGCTCACTGCAACCTCCTCCCCACTGGGTTCAAGAGATTCTCCTGCCACAGCCTCCCCATTAGCTGGGATTACAGGTGGGTGCCATCATGCCTGGCTAATTTTTGTATTTTTATTAGAGATAGAATTTCGACATGTTGGCCAGGCTGGTCCGAAACTCCTGACCTCAGGTGATCCACCCGCCTTAGTCTCCCAAAGTGCTGGGATTCGAGGCATGAGCCACCAGGCCGCAACTGTTTTCTAAAGTTATAGTTTGTCAATGGCAGAGTTCAGGTTATGTTCTTCGTTTTCAAAGTCTGGATTGTTGACTACTGCGTTTCTCAGAATTTCGTGTGAGAATCAAAATTCAATCTTCAGAAAATTGTTCTTCCATTTCAAGTACAGAAAATATATTTACATACTGCCACATTTCAGAATTAAATTTCCCACACAGACTTTCAGATTAAAAAAATGCAAGCAATTAATCATAGTAAGTGCTCAAGAATGGAGAAGTCAAGATTTAATAATGGCAATGATTAAGAAAAAAAATTACAAAAATCGCAAGACATAATGTAAATTCTAAATTAATCATTGCTAAATTTTAATGTAAATATCAGAGCAACTTCTTTGAGAAAAATTGCAGTCAAAATTAATAAAATTATTCTACATCTAAAAATTGAAATTAGATTTTAATAGGAAAGTTAAATGGAAGAAGTAAATGAGAAAGGAATAAGTATGCTACACTTTTTGGAGAAAAATATGGTTTCAATTTTATATAGGTAATTTAAAAATTTAATCTAATATGTTTTTATTATTAATGTATAAGTAATCACTAATAGATAAAAATAGAATGTATACTTCTAATCAAAGATGGAGAAATAAAATACTATAATATGTTGGGGAAATGTCTATAATAAAATAATGTAAAAAAGGTGCACTATGTGTTTTATTTTTTGGTACCTTTCCTTATACTTTTCACATTATCTAAAAGAAATTTTTATCAATTTTGAGTTAGAAAAATATTTTAAATGATAGATTGCAAAAACAAGAGACTCAATTTTGTCAATTGAAAACTAAATTAGAAACAAAACGAAAGAAAAGGAGGAAGGAAGGTGGAAAGGAAAATGCCTCAATAGTTTATTTTGTTTTAATATAAAAACTTTGTGTCAACCTCTAAGGACAAATAAAAATTAAAAAGAAAAACTTCTATTCCTTCCAGATAATAGTAAAGAAGTCCTCTTTCCTTTTTTTTTTTTTTTTTTTTTTTTTTGAACCTTTAGGACACTTGTAAGTACTTTTCTTTTCTCTTTGAAATGTATATAAATCCTTTTCAAAACTAGATAGGTCTTTTGTCAGCTTTATGACCCAGGGATGTCTTTCTCAAAGATCTGAGAGTCATCTCTTTGACATGTGAAAATCAGGGAAGATAGCAGCCCAATCTCCAAGTTTCTGTGGGAAGGCGGGAGCCTAACTTCAATGCCCTTATTCCAAGTTTTAAAACTATCTCCTGTAATAAAGAAATGAGAAGATTGTTTCTCCAGAAGAAAAAGGCAACTAGCCAGCATGGATGGTCCCCCTAATTAACAGGCAAAGTAAAAAGGAACTATGTGGACAAATGATGCTGTCAAGTCCTCTTACTTGAGTACTAGTTACTGTTTATCTTGGAACGATGTTACCAATCTGCTTGGCTATATAAAAGGGTGAGATTTATTTCTGTCTTTGCAATTTCTTAGCAGATTGCCTGTGATGAACATCACATTCTGATGTGATACTTATTCGGTAGTGAAAGAATTTTCCTTCTTATTACCTTTGTGGAGAGAATTTCTGGGCTGGGAGAATGTGTTATTTTAAATTATATTTTCCCATCAACCCATAGCAATTCATCTGAATTATGAGTTTCAGGATATTATCTCCTTTCTTTCTCTCTTCCTCTCTGTCTGAGCAAATAATGGATTAATTGTTCTCTATTTAGTAAAGAAAAAATTTAGTGTAGAAAAAAAGAGATTAAAGAGCTAACAAAACTTTAGGTACTATTAATACATTACAAGCATTGCCTCATAAAAACATCTGAGGAATTATTTCACAAAGTTCAGCAGTCAAGCTCTAAATATGAAGTCTCTGATACATAGACATTCCTGAGATGATGAACAGTATGTGCCTGCCAAAAAACCCTTGCATTTTACAGCATTCATCTCCCTATCTTAAGGAATTTAGGAGAACAAGCCCTCTGGCAATCAGGAAAAAACATTGTCTGAATTCAATTTCTATGGACTTCCTGTATCTCTCTTAGCCTGCTCCTCTCCTCAGACAAGGATCTCTTCTTTTTTATTTAGGATCAGAGCTCTAGCAAAGGTTGATTAGGTTGATGTAATATGTGTGTTTTCTTCTATAAGATGTATTTATTTTGTTTAGACTCACACATGGGCTCATCTTTGTGAAAATTTAGAGGACATTAGTTCTACGTCTTCCATCGAAGAACTAAATATTTGTTATTTATTTAAATGCCAACTGAAATTATGAATAATGAAAAGTTTGCTTGGTCCTAACAAAGAAATATATTCATCTATAATATAAATACTGACAAAACTTGCCTAGGAATAGAACTTGATGGCATTCATTATTTGGCAAATTTTCATTGAAGCCAATCCTCAATCCATACTGGGTGCCAGTACCCTAGATTAGCATTTTGAATGTTTTCCTTCCATTTCTTCCTTATGTCTAGCCACCTACCATTCTTAGAATCCATGTCCTGGATTGGATGAAAAATCATAGCTCTAGATATTTCATCTAAGAACATATTACAGACTATAGTACTGTTTAAAAAAAACACATACACAGGGAATTGTGAAAGGTAAATTATACTGAGGTACACTCAAACTCAGTTATTACCTCACGAAGACTACTGAACATCCTGTTACGGCGATCTTTCAGAAAATGTTATTCATTGCCAATAGATCAAAAATAATACCTGCATTAATTGCGAATTTTAAGAACACATATAGTCCCCATTTACTTGGAAGATCAGGTATAAAAAAAAAAAAAAGCTTTGGTAGATTTAGTGATTTATCACAAAATTGACATGTGACAACCATTAATCTATAAATCACAAAGCTGTGGTTTTGTTACTGGTAAATTAGGATCACAGTAAATATTACATTAGCATGACACAGAAATGCTGGGTGAAATGTATATGCATGCCTATGCACACTGGTATGTATATGTCTGTGTGTATGTGTGTGTGTGTGTGTGTGTGTGTGTGTGTGTATGTCTCTGTGTGTGTTTGAGCCCATAATAAAGAAAATGTCCTGGTGTGCAAAACCGAGAACAAACTGCCAATAGAGCCGGAATGAACCTATTGCTGCTAGGGGACAGAAAGTAGATAGGAGAGAAGAGGTTATATCATCTCCATTAACTAAAAGTCTTGCTTTCCAACTCTTCCATCCATCTCTTTCTTTGCAGAAGGATGGAGATCTTGGACTTTAATACCAATAGAGAAAACACAGATAAACTCTTGAACTTCATAAGAAAACTATTAACTGGAACCCCCAAGGGGAGGAATAATTGGTTTAAAAAAAAAAAGACAATATGGATTAGACAAAACGGTGTAAATCTATCCAGGAAAGAGTGCTTTTCTGTACTGACCTAGTCAGCCAACATTTTTTCGTAAAGGGCTTTGTAAGTGGTAAGGTCTCTGTCCTGACTTCTTAACTCTATCATTGCAGTGCAAAGGCAGTCAAAGACAACATGTAAATATGGGTGTGGCTATGTCCCAATAAGCCTATATTTACAACAGCAGATGTTGGGTGGGATTTGGCTCATGAGCTCTAGCTTGTTTTTCCCTGTCCTACACTTGAGATTAAATTAAATATCTCAACCGGGAATTCAAAATTCATGGTATTGAATTTTTTCCTCATAAGAGGAAGGTTAGGGGGACAAAAACTTCAGATCCCGCTGCTGCAGTTGATTCTGAGGCCATAAGTGGTACTTGTCATCACCTTCTTCTATCACCCATTCTAGATTCCTTCTTTCTTCTCTTAGTACCTGTGCTATATCTGTATGTGGTATTTCTTAAGGAGTGACCCCGCCCCTTATAACTCAAAGATCTGAGTTCCTGGGTACTGTGCCCCTATCAAATCATGTTCCCACATTTGTGCATTTACAGATAAGTGGAGAAAGAAGCTACAAAAATGGGACCCCGTAAATTACCTGAGCACCAAAAATATTCCTTCCTGTCCCCATTATGAGGCAGTAGCTTACTTCTCATCATGACTAAAGTCAATTACTTCCACAGTGTAGTAGTTCCTTTCTGTGCTTATTGTTCTACCACTGCCAAGAAGACCCACATGAACAGATGGAAGCTTGAGCTCTGTGTTATGCAGGATTCTTCATTTTCCTCACCTTCCCCAGGAAAAGTGTTATCTGTTTGAGAGCCAGCATCACTGTGGCCATTGACCCCAAGGAGGAGGAGTACAAATCACCTCTGTTGGTTTCTGAAAGCAAGAGTGACTAGAGGTACTTCTACTCCTATGATCTCACTGTAAGATCCATATATTCTACTTAGTAAAACAACAGCATATAATGAGCATTATTTAAGATGGATACTGTACCCTGAAAGATAATAGCCCATTCATAGAGGGTGTCATCTCCAAGCTGGTACCTAGGCTGCACCTAAAAGATGCTGCTCTAATTCTCTATTTGATGGCAATTTCAGAATGATGCAGTATATGGTAGGACCAATGCTTCCCATGGCAAGGAGTCCACTGCTACTATAGTGGGAAGCATCAGGGTTTCTAACTGGCCTTTTCTATTAAATCATACTTACCTAGTGACTAAAGAACCAATGTGAAGGTTCTGTCAAATGCTATGTCCATTATAATTACACCACATTGACACTGGGAAATGACAATGGGGATACTATGTGGAGAACCTGCAGGTAAATTAAGGTTCCAGTACCAGAGCAGGTAGCAATGCTGCCCTAACATAAAACAAAGGGGAATTGGGCATAGATGTTTATAGTGTACCTTTCATGGAATACTTCTTTTACCTAGCACATAGCCTAATTTATAGATGCCCTACATGAGACCAGGGGGTCCCTCATGCAGAAAATGTGTTTATACTGATAGATGCCCTTGTAGTTCTTATCTCACCCATGTTCAGTTTATACCTGCATGACCATTGCTTTGTTGCTGGGAGAGCACAATGTTCTCCTTAGTGTTCTCAATAACAAAGGATAGGGGGAGATTCCTGGGACAACTGGCCTGGGATAGCACCTAGTTCAGATGGAAAGTGCAAATTTAATACATCACCACTGTAGGAAATAAGTTCAAAGGTGTTTACTTACAGATCCTGGGGAAGGAGGGTGTAATTAGCTGGGAGGGCAGTCCTCCATTTCTGGGTCACTGAAAGCAGGAATGAAGAGTCAGCAGGCAGAAGGAGAGAAAGAGAGCGCTCATGGGCACATGAACATAGCAATTAGCAGTATACATAAGGGAATAAGGTGTGGGTCACTTTAAATATGTGGGCAAATGCCTGAAAACTTAAAGTCCCTTTAAAGGAAATGGAAATCCAATTGCTCAGTCTGCTAGGTGAGACAGATGCCCCTAAGTTCTTATCTCTGGCCACTGGCTTGAACCATGTGAGTGGGGTGTAGAACTATAAACTGTCAAGGGTGACTGAGCCCTGCTTCTGATAGGAGAAGCACTTTTGAACTTGTATTAAAAAATGATGCAGAGACAACATAAAAGAATTTACTATAGGTGCCAAAGAAGCCAAGGATTCTTTGAGATGGACCTCATTTAGGATTCTGAATATTACCTGGCCCCTAAACCCTCCCAGCTTAACATGGAGCTATGATTACACTTTAAATATCTGTGTATCTACACCAAATCAAATTGTATGCTATATATTGAATGTTTGTGTCCTTGCATCCCAGATTCATAAGCTGAACCCCACCCCTCAAGGTGATGATGTTAGGAGGTGGAGTGATAGGTCATGAGGGTGCAACTGTCATGGGCAGGATTAGTGCCCTTGTAAAAGGGGCCTGAGAGAGGCCCATGACCCAATTGCCATGGAAAATTAGAGTGAAGAGAGGGCTGTCTATGAGGAATTGGTCCTTTAGCAGATGACAAATATTCTGGCTGGTTGATCTTTGACTTTTCACCTTTAGAACTGTTAGAAATAAATTTATGATGTTTATAAGTCACCTAGTCTCTGGTATTTTGCTTCAGCAGCTGGAACAGACTAAGACACCTTGAATCAAATAACCTTAAAAAACCTACATGTTTTCCCTTTTTAAAAAGCATATGACTACCCAATAGAACAACCACATGGTCCTTTGTAGGAAGCCGGGGACTCACTACTGCAAATGCTTCCTGTGGTGCTGCATGGTCATTTCGCATGAGGTCTCAACCTCTCCTTCAGTCACTGGTTTCTAAGTCTGAGAGCAGGTTCAGTTCAGAAAAGTGGGTAAGGGACATGTGAAGTGTGAATTAACTTGGGAAGGCTTGTCTCAATCTTTTGCTCATCCATTCTTGATCTTTTCTGTATGTATAGAATATATATGCAGAATCAATATATATAGAACATACGTAATCTAGATATATAGAAATGATCAATAATGGATGAGCAGAAGGCTGACATAAGTCTTGTGTTTCTGTCTGTGCTTGTGTGCATATACACATGTTTAAATGTACATGTGCTCTAGGTGTATGAATGTATACAGGTACATATTCCTATGTATATATATAGAAAAGATCAAGAACATATTTGTGTACACATATATATGTATGTCTGAAGACGGATAAATACATAGAGATACAGAAAGATACAAATATATAGATATAAATAGATACAGATATAGATGATATAGCTAGATTGAGATATATTGATACTGATATTATTGTTGGCTTCTAATATATTTTGCCCCTATGTATATTACATTCTCTATGTAAGTTCCAAAGATCCTGTAAGTCAGGGCTTCCTTGCTGCTATTCATATATGCTACTTATAATTACATCCACATTGTTCTGACAGTTAAATGCTCCTACTTGACTCAATAATTCTGAAATCCTGTTATCTCTGTTGTTACTAGAAGATCCAATTGTTTTATAGCATTTCTTTTCATTACCACAACCTACAGAAGATGACAACCACTTAGCTTCTCAATAATGCTTGTGCCTCTCTTATCAGGGCATTTCTCACTGACTTGGTAAATGGAATGCCCTCCAGCTTTCCTATAGAATATAATGAGTTTGGGACTCCTATAGAGTACACCTATTCTAGCATGCAGGCTTCTCTGAGCTTTTTCTCTTCCTCCAAAGAGCATAGCAGATCTGGCATCATTTAATATGTGCTGTCACTTTTATACAGCCTCCAGGATCCATCCAGTTAGTGTATCACAACATTCTCCTGGGTCCTTGCCAAGCTGTTAAATACAATGTCACAGAAAAGAGCCCCTGCATGTTTAACTCACAATTTAGGAAAAGATCTCAACATAACTCAAATAGGGAACAAACTTTCTCTTATCTAGGAGGAAGTGGCTTTTATTTGTTTGTTTGACGCAGGCCAGTTGAGATCTATTTTTGGGCTTGTTTTCCCAGTTTCTGCTGGTAATATTAGCTAGTACCTACAGTTTCTTTAGTATATTTCCCCTCTCTACCTTTAAAAGGAACAGAAATCCTCTAGTTAAATTATGCAATTATGCTGAGATTTCTCCTAGCTGTAGGGACCTGCAGGTTAAAGTTTCTGAACTACATATACATAGTATCCCTGCCCCAAATCTCACATCTGACCACTTCCCTCTCAGGTCTCTGGCTTTCTTGGGTTAAATAATAAGGTTTCTTTGAAATTTTACCACTCTTAAAATTAATATTCAGCTCTGTCTGCTATCCAGATGTAGGAGAGAAGTCTTTTGCAATGCTGCCAAGGAAGCACTCTCGCACACTTTGCATGAAAATATTCAAGTCTAAGGCCGGGCGCGGTGGCTCAAGCCTGTAATCCCAGCACTTTGGGAGGCCGAGACGGGCGGATCACGAGGTCAGGAGATCGAGACCATCCTGGCTAACACGGTGAAACCCCGTCTCTACTAAAAAAATACAAAAAATTAGCCGGGCGAGATGGCGGGCGCCTGTAGTCCCAGCTACTCGGGAGGCTGAGGCAGGAGAATGGC
>NW_016809536.1:2291679-2346052 GCF_001698545.2 Rhinopithecus bieti | reverse complement strand
AAAAAAAAAAAAAAAAAAAAAAAAAAGAAAATATTCAAGTCTAAAATAACATACAAATAATAAAATGTGAGTAAAACTAAAACACTGATGTTTATCATTTGCACAGATATAAGACAAAGGAATTCATATGCTTCATGTTATAAATTATATATTATAAATATAAATTGGTAAAACACTTGAATAGAAACGTGGGGCTAAGTAATGTGTTAGCTTTGATTATTATTCAGCACATATTATTTCCCCCTTTCCTTCTAACCTCCATAGAAAGAGTATCTTTCACCATGAATTTGGTACTGAGCTTGACCAGTGAATTTCTGTAGTCAATAAGATGTTAGCAAATGAAACAAAATGAGACATGAGCAGAGACTTTCAATGTGCTTCCCTCTAGTGTTCCTTCCTTTTATCAAAAGAATAACATGCCTTAGGTAGCTGCTGATCCAACAAGGATAAAAGACACATGGGGATGACTTTGACCCAATCCTCAGCTTAAAGCAAAGCCCAACCAAATGATTACCTGAACATCAACCAAGTTGCAGACATATAAGTGGAAAGTAAGTGTCTTCTTCTACACACCACTAAATTTTCCAGTGATTTGTTATACATTATTATTGTGGTAATGGATAATTGATACAACTTTTTAAGTGGAACATGGTTATATTCTATGACCCAGGAATTTCATGTATTATGATAAAATAAAAACTTCAGTTGAATTAAATTTAAAGGAGTTTAATTGAGCAATGAACAATTCGTGAATGAGGCAACCCCCATAATCACAGCAGATTAACATAGACTCCAGTGCAGAAGATTTATAGACAAAAAAAGAGAAATGACATACAGAAATTGGAAGTGAGATACAGAATGGCAGGGTTGGTTACAGCTCTCAGCGTATGTCTTATTTGAATACAGTTTGAACACTCAGCAGTGTATGAATGGTTGAATATGGCCACTGGGATTGGCCAAGGCTTAGCTATTGTTACAGGTGCATACTCCTAAGTTAGGTTGTCAATGTTGTCTGACTGTTAAGCTAGGTTACAGTTCATCCACAAGGACTCAGGTATAGAAGTACAGAGTTCTTCTCAGGCCACATTTAGTTTGCTTTAACAATGTCTATCCTGGACAATTTCTTATACATGTGTAAGGAGATATGTAAAATTATGTTCACGGCAGTACTATTTGTACTGCAGAAACTGCCTCGCCTGCATGTTTGACATTTTTAAGGCCATATCGCCTTTTGAAATGTGTGAGCCATCCAGCATTAACTTAGAAGGTTTTAACATTGTCTTGACCCTGGGTAATGTGACCATACTTTTATTTATTTATTTATTTATTTATTTATTTATTTATTTATTTAGTTTTGTCTTTCAGCCTCATAAGTCAATGTGTCAATTATACTTTTAAAAATTGATTGTCATCTCATGAATTCATAAATCTAGCCACATTTTAGTATTTCCATAACTTTATGACATGCTGTAAATGTTATTTGAGCAATTTCTGATGTGATCTGCTGTATAATCAATGAGTTTCCTTTTCCTTTTTCTGAATATACCTTATTTTTGAATCATTAATATTGAACTCAAGGCCAACTGCACTTTGTTCCGCTCATACCTGAACAAAGCTTATGTAACACATGCCCTTTCTTTATAAGGCACATTACAGCCTTCTTGTGCTTAAAAAAACTAGACAGCCAGTCTCTCTAGTACCGTGCTTAAGAGCCATTTTTGGCCAGGCATGGTGGCTCATGCCTGTAATCCCAGCATTTTGGGAGGCTGAGGTGGGTGGATCACAAAGTCAAGAGATCGAGAGCATTCTGTCCAACATGGTGAAACCCCGTCTCTACTAGAAACACAAAAATTAGCCAGGCGTGGTGGTGCACACCTGTAGTCCCAGCAACTCAGGGGGCTGAGACAGGAGAATTGCTTGAAACTGGGGGGACAGAGGTTGCAGTGAGCCGTGATCGTGCAACTACACTCCAGCCTGAGTGACTGAGCAAGACTCCATCAAAAAAAAAAAAAAAAAAAAAAAATGCAAAAAATTGCTAGTAAATAAACTGTAAAAATGACACATATTTATAGTACGAGAACAAAATGAAGAAATTAGAATGAGTGTCACTTTGTTCAGCCTCAACTAGAAACAGCCATAATGGGTAATTAAAATTTCTTGTGCTTCTGTGCAATTCTGAGTGACCATGAAAGTCTAGTGAGTATCGACTGTGACATTACAAATACATTTCAGCAAGAGGACAAATTCATAAATATGTAATCTGTGAAAACAATAAGGATTGACTATATTTAATTCCACTAGAATGCAAATATATCCATGGAATGATACCAAAAACTTCAAGATAGTGCTTAAGTCTAGCAAGGAAGGAGGTAAAAAGGATGTTTATGTGGATCTTAGTTTTATCTGTAACATTTCATTTGTTAATGGAGAAAAATATTTCAAACAAATATTGCAAAATGCTGTCTCTATAATCTCTAATAAGTATAATTGTCTTTGTACTCTTTTCTCTAGTTTTAAAATATTTGAAACACTTTTAACATTATATGTTAAATTTTAAGGACATTTACAAATTCTATTTGTAAAAACTTTTAAAAAATAATAAAAAATTTCATGGGAAGTGGAAACCTGGACCATGCTGTCAGTTTTGGCACAGAAGGGAGATTTTGAAATATCTATTGGTTGAAGCACAAATCTGACAAGTGAAGTTACAGAGGCCTAGATATACACAGAGTACTAAAAGGGACTCTTCCAATACATTTAGAAAACGGTATAATCGTTGCAATTTTCAATACATATTTGACTGTGAGATATTAACATTCTTAATATTCAGTGACTTAAAAACTTAAATCTATTAAAATACCCTAAGAAGGCCAATAAGGCAATCTGCAATTATTGATAGCGTGCTCTTCCCACATATCCCCAATAATTTTGACCAACTCTGAAATGGTGACTTCCTATTCCTTAAAAACATCAATTTCTTTCTTTCCTGCATATACTAATAGAATGCCTGCTATTTTCTTGGACAAGTAGTAACCCACTATTACTGATCAAATACTCTGAGGACCAGGGTGTATTTAGTTACCATTTTTTTTTTCCCACACAGATGATTGCAATACTTTATTATAAACTCCCTGAGGAAAAATTGTTTATTTTTTTTATCATTATACCAAAACTATCTGGACCTTGGCCACTGTGACTAGAAATAATATTTATAGCCCAGGCTGCACAAGTTCAATAAAGACTATGATTATTTTCAGCACTCAGAAACTGCATCTTCTAGCTGTAGTGTAGTATCAAACATGGCAGGAACATTGCTTAAATGAAGCAGTGAGAAATTTCAAAAGGTGTAAAACAGATTCTCACCATCCTTATTTCTTAAACATTATTTATAACCATATTGAGATCAATTTGTATGAGTCTCTGTTAATAGGGAAACAAATATTTGTTTTTGTTATCTATATGTTTTTAAATAATGAATCAGCATAAGTAATTTGCATGCAGGTCATTATGTATTGATAGTTACATAGAAATAAATTTGGCCTCATTCAAAGAGACATCTGACATTTTTTTTCTGGCTCCGAGGAGGTAAAGTCTAAAACATTGGAATTTCCCCAGTGCTAAAAGTTTCCATATTATTTCTGATGAGTTGCTCACACCATACCTAATAGTTGATGTTAACAAAGTGACTCAAGATGGGACTGGCCACACATGATAGTCTTAGAGTAGAGGCTGTCCATGCCAGAAAGACAAACCAAAGGAAAGAATTAGAGTGGGCCTTTTGGTCATGGTATATCATTCCACCTCTGGGAAGGGAGGGAGATGGAGACTGAGTTCAATCATGTGAATAATATAATCAATCAATCATACTTAAGTAATGAAGTCATAATAAAAACTCTGAAGACTGAAGCTTGTATGAACTTCCCAGATTGGCAACATGCTATGCTTATTGTCACATACTGATACTGAAGCATAACGTGTCCTGAAGACAAAGAAAGCTTTCTGTTTGGAACCTTCCCAGACTCTGTGCTATGTGTTTCTTCCCTTGGCTAATTTTAATGTATCATTCCCTGTAATAAACAGGACGTAAATATAATAGGTTTCTGTGAGATCTGTGAGTCTTTAGTGAATTATTGAAACTGAAGGCAGACTTGGTTGTCTGCAGAACTGCCTCCTTACCTCAAAGTTTGGCAAACTTTGAAATAATGATGTGTTATTTTCTAGAAGTAGGTTTAAGCTGAACAGAAAGCTAACAGTTTGGTTTTCTGACAATTGGGAGAGAAGGGCTGCAGATCAACTATTCTAAACCCAAATACATCTTGTTATAATATATATATATATATTTTTTTTTTTTTTTTTTTTTTTGGGCGGAGTCTTCGCTCTGTCGCCCGGGACTGGAGTGCAGTGCCGATCTCGCTCATGCAAGCTCCGCCTCCCGGGTTCGCCATTCCTCCTGCCTCAGCCTCCGAGTAGCTGGGACTACAGGCGCCCGCACCTCGCCTGGCTGTTTTTGTCTTTTTGAGTAGAGACGGGGTTTCACCGTGTTTTAGCCAGGACTGGTTTTGATCTCCTGACCTCGTGATCCGCCCTCTCGGCCTCCAAATGCTGGGATTACAGGCTTGAGCCACCGCGCCCGCTGTCCGGACTATATTTTTTATATATTTTTAAATATTTAATAAGGTTATAAGTAGTATGTTTATTTATAATAAGATACTTTATTTATATTCCTTGGTGTATATTTCCCAAAAGTACATCCAGAATTGTTGTAAAATAATGTTGCCCAAAGTGATACACTCTCTACATGAATATATTATGCATATTTTGTTTAAGCTGAGACAACATTGGATTATCCCTGACTTAAAATCTTTCTAGGTAAAACAATTTCAGCAATGTTGAGTGGAAAGAACTTGAGTGTCAATTGCTCATCCCTTTATATATGGGAACAGAGTCAAAACAATCATCTAAAAATATCAAAGCTTGTTTTATAACTATGCACTAAGCTCACCTCAGACTAAGAGAAGAAACGCTTCTATTGTGGTACATATCCTAGTGAGGCAACTTGTCTTAACTCAAAAATGAAACAAAATAGTATGGCGTCGCAGACATTGGAGATTCTGTGAGAGGATAAAAAGGGGGTGAGGGATGAGAAATTACATAATGCATATAATGTATGTTATTCAGGTGCTGATTACATTAAAAGCCCATACACTAAAACCCCAATATATCAATGTAATAAAACTATGCTTGTATGCCTTAAATGTATACAAAAATAAATAAATATCATGATAGTCTACCTACTTTCAGTTTGATTGCTTATTCAAGTGTACATGTCTGTGTAACTAGTAGTATGGAATAATTATTTCCATGTATGTATTAGTGAGTATGATTTTGAGCTACCAACAATCAAATCAAATTTCACTTAATAAAAGTATTGTTATTTTTTCTTTTTCATTATTCCTATTATATAAAATACATGTATCACAACTGTCCTTTGGGTATTCTAAAATACTTCCTAGATCAAGCCCTTCTCACAAAGAACAGGACACTGTGACAGAGACTACTTATTCTCTGCTAACCATTCTACCCAGTCACCACAACAAAAAAGAAAAAGGAAAAAACAAAACAACCCTGGTTATCATCTGGACACATCACTCCCCAGGATAAATATTATATTTCTTATTCCTTTAGCTCTAGATGTGGCTGTGTGATAGTGTGATAGAGCCTTCTTTTTTTTTTTTTTTGAGACGGAGTCTCACTCTGTCGCCCAGATTGGAGTGTAGCGGCGGGATCTCAGCTCACTGTAAGCTCCACCTCCTGGGTTCATGCCATTCTCCTGCCTCAGCCTCCAGAGTAGCTGGGACTACAGGCGCCTGCCACCTGCGCCCGGCTAATTTTTTCTGTTTTTAGTAGAGACGGGTTTCACCTTGGTCTTGATCTCCTGACCTCGTGATCCACCCGCCTCGGCCTCCCAAAGTGCTGGGATTACAGGTGTGAGCCACCGTGCCGGGCCGATAAAGGCTTTTTAATGACAGCCTTGAAAGAATAGAACAGGATTAAGATCATAAATAGACAGTTCTCCAAAGAAGATATACAAATGGCCAAAAAAAATGAAAAAATCTTCAACATTACTAATGATCATGGAAATGCAAATTAAAACCACAATGTGATATCACCTTACTTCTGCAAGAATGGCTATAACCAAAGAATCAAAAAAAAAAAAAAAAAAAGTAGATGTTGGCAGGATGCAGCCATCAGAGAACACTTCTACACTGCTGGTGGGAATATAAACTGGTACAACTGCTATGGAAAACTGTTGAGAGTCCTTAAATAACTAAAAATATAACTACACTTAAATCCAGCAATCCCACTACTGGGTATCTCTTCCGTTCGGGAAATGTGTGAGGGGCAAGAAAAAGGCACACACACAATACCTTTAAGGGTAAAAAAACCTTTATCTCATGTAAAAGGCAATGCAGATATAATAAGCAAATGATATAATAAGCAGATGATATAATAAGCAGATTGATATAATAAGCAAATTGTAATAGGAAGGGGAGAAGGGAAAAGATATGTACACTTACCAAACAATGGAGGATTCACCACCAGACGGGGAAGCAACAGCGTGGGCTCCAGAGTCTGAAGCAACAGCGTGGGCTCCAGAGTCGGCCACTGGTCCGTGCACAGACAAGGAGAGGTCTCATGAAGTTTGGGCACAGTCTGGGACCCCAGCTCTTTTTGTAACAAGTTTTTTGATATGAGGCCCAGTCATGAGGGCCCTTGGAGACTGAGTTCAAGGAACACAAAAGGTCAACTTGTTTTCAATAACTAACGTATAGGAATAGATTGAAATAGAGATTTCTTGGAAGCAGAGCTAGATGAATGCCTCAAGGGGCTCACACAACCTGTTCCAGTACTTGGTGACCATTGTTTGTGTCCATGTTCAACTGAGTTCAAATTTAATGTTTAACTTTTCCTCCACAGTATCTACCCAGAGAAAAAGAAGTCATTATTCAAAAAAGATACTTGCACACGCATTTTTATAGTAGCATAATTCACAATTGCAAAATCATGGAGCCAACCCAAATGTCCCTCAGTCAATGAGTGAATAAAGAAATTGTGACATCTATCTATCTATCTATCTATCTATCTATCTATCTATCTATCTATCTATCATGGAATACTACTCAGCCATAAAGAAGAATGAATGAACAACATTTGCACTGACCTGGATGAGATTGGAGAGTGTTATTCTAAGTGAAGTAACTCAGGAATCAAAAATCAAACATTGTATGTTCTCACTGATGTGTGGGAGCTAAGCTATGAGGACGCAAAGGCATAAGAATGATACAATGGACTTTGGGGACTTGGGGGGAAGAGTTGAGGGGTGAGGGATAAAATACAATAGATGCGGTGCAGTGTATACTGCTGAGGTGATGGCTACCCCAAGATCTCACAAATCACCACTAAAGAACTTACTCATGTAACCAAATACCACTACTACCCCAATAATTTATGGAAAAATAAAATAAAATAAAATAAAATAAAATAAAATAAAATAAAATAAAATAAAGAAAGGAGAGAACAGTTACCTTGCCATACAAGGATACAAGCCTGCAGTCAAAGACAGGAATAAGATGTTGTCATCTCACCCAAGTCTCTTTAATCATATGGTTTCCAAAGATATTCCAACGATTTAGAGAAGATGAGGGACTGGGATGTAGCTGAGCATGGTGCGTAAGGAAAGAACCACAGTTTTCAGACTCAACCTACATCTAGGCAAGATCTCTAGCTTTTATTAGTTATATATAACCCCAAAACTAAGTTGTCAAAGAATCACTTACACAGAAAATCATTCTTGGCTTGTCCCCCCAGCCCCACCCTACCACCATACCCACAACTATTCCATCAGCAGGATGCTGGCTAGGAATTTTGCAGTACCCATAAGGAGCATTAAGATTAACTTAAGATATGACCATGAAAAATCAATAAGGAAGAACTTCCCAGGGAGATATGGATTGCTAGGTAAGCTAGCCAAACACTTTGTACTTTATAATTCATATATGGTAAGATTTGATCATTGCTATAGACATATAAGAACTATATGTTTCTCATTATACTTTTTCCCAAATGAGAATATTGTCAGGCCTCTGAGCCCAAGCCAAGCCATTGCATCCCCTGTGACTTGCACGTATACGTCCAGATGGCCTGAAGTAACTGAAGAAGCACAAAAGAAGTGCAAATGCCCTGCCTCTCCTTAACCGATGACGTTCCACCACAAAAGAAATGAAAATGGTCTGTCCTTACCTTAAGCGATGATATTATCTTGTGAAATTCCTTTTCCTGGCTCATCCTGGCTCAAAAAGCTCCCCCACTGAGCACCTTGCAATTCCCACTCCTGCGCACCAGAGAACAACCCCCCTTTGACTGTAATTTTCCTTTACCTACCCAAATCCTATAAAACAGCTCCACCCTTATCTCCCTTCGCTGACTCTCTTTTCAGACTCAGCCTCCTGCACCCAGGTGAAATAAACAGCCATGTTGCTCATACAAAGCCTGTTGGTGGTCTCTTCACACGGACGCACATGACAAATATCATGATTATTTTGTGTATTCATGCTTTTGTGGGTGGGCAAACTGTGCCCCAAGGACAAATCTGACTTGTTGCATTGTGTGTGTGTGTGTGTGTGTGTGTGTGTGTGTGTGTGTGTGTGTGTTTGTATGTGTGCATGTAAGTACAGCTTTACTGGAACATAGCCATGCCCATTCATTTTGTCTCTAGCTGCTTTCACCTTTCAGTGGCTAGTAAATAATTATAATAGAGACAGTATGGCCTGCAGAGCTTAAACTATTTACCATCTGGCCCTTTACAAAAAAAGTTTGGTGACCTCTGGTCTATATTCTCATTTTACATTGAGCATCTTAAGACCAAATTAGTTGTTTCTAAACTAATGGTAGCTATATCATACTGAAAGGAAAAGATTGCACATTGACTAGAGTGTTAGAGAAAAGTCCATTTTTTCTCCTTCCTATAAAAATCAAAAAACTTATATAGTTATCTACACTGCATGTTGCTGGACCCTTGAAAAAATATAGTTTTCTTTAATTATCCTTTTTAGTAATAACATCTATTTATATTAAGGATTCTTGTAATAAATAGTCCTATGAGCTTTTTATTGTATATTATAAAGATATTATTGAGTTTTTAAATTCATCATGTTATATCATACTGTACATTCATTTCTCCCAGGAGAAATTATCATGGTGCCTAATGATATCAAAATCTTCTCAGAAGTTTGTTTTTATCTCATGAATATAATAAATTGTGTAAATGATACTAACTTTGCCCTTTTTTCAAATTAAAATTTAAATGACAAATTTATACTTCACTTCTGATGAACTGGTAAATTCTGAAATTGAAAACCACTCCAAAAGACCATGATATAGTCATTTTTAATATTGCTGAAACTGCTGAAATATATGTCATCAGGCTGAGATAGGCTAAACAACGTCCACAGCTAGAGAGGAATCATTCCCTGCCACCTAGCATCCAGCTGTCAATCCAGTTTTCTTCTTGTATTTACATAGGCAGTAACTCATAAAATAAAATAACATTGTATTTTGCAGTTGAAAAGAAAGCACTTGATAATGCTTTGAATATAAAACAAAGGGACCTAAAATGGTCCTTATTTAGAAAATTTAAAAAAGAAATTAAAAATAGAATAACAAATTCTCAAAACTGCCCTGATTTATGGCATTCAAAAACATATACAGTCATTCAATAAAACACATTTGTGGAGTTTTATCACCACTGCAAAAGTTGCTCAATAGTAGTGATAGAATTTTAGTAAAATTTGAAAAGGCTGGTAACTTGTCCTTTGAAGTTGTGTAGTCCCAGGAAACGTGAAATTATTTTAAAAAGTTCTTTGCATTTGTGAAAGCACAAGAGAGAAAAGAGCATTAGTGTTTCTTCTTGACTGGGAAAAAATACTTAGAAAAGACGGGGTATGACCAGAACAAGAGAGTGCAACAGTGATGAAACTCACTTAGTTTTAAAGCAAGATGCCTCTGAAAGGGGAGTATCATGGTTAAATGCAGCCAAGTACATACTGATTCTTCCACTGTGGCTACGTGGGATGTTTGGGCTCTGCCTAATCTATAGTCTTGCTAATCAAAAGTCAAGAAAAAAACAAACAAACAGAGAAACCTTATTTTTCCATTGAGTACCCCATTAAAATACTTGCATCATGGCACAACTTATTTTAACATGATTTCACAGTTATATGTGTACTAAAGAGGCAATTCACAAATGTAAGATTTTGAAAAGATCTGTAAGTGATTTTCCTTAGGAAAGTCAGCATTCTACTTAGGTTGCTTTTGCCAAAGTCACCTAAATTGAAAAGATCCCTAGCTCACTGGCATAGCTTCTCCATATCCAGTCTTTAAATAGTTTCATTTCAACAATCTCACTGAAATCCAGCTGGCTCATAGCCTGATCATAATAAAAATCCAAAGTGTTGCTAATTGGCTAGAGAACGGAATTTGAAATTCTGACAGGAAATATTTCCTCACCCTCGATTGAGAAAAACAGTGCACAGATGGTCAAGGTGATGCACGTTCATGTGCCCTCAAAGATTTCTTTCTTTCCGATTCTTATGTCAAAATGGTGCTTAACAAAAAATATAAATAAATAAACAAATAAAAGGAAGCTCATCTCTAATCTCTGGTTTAAAGTGTTCATTGTTAACTCCTATTATAATTTAAGTTTTTAACGGATTCACTCACCCTTGCCTGCCTGTAGTTTAGATTACTGCATGAACTTCCAATTCTACCACAAGTAGAAGTTTCTATGTCAATTATAATTCTTTCTGAGGACAAGAACACTGAGGTCACATCACATCAGTACCTTCTGCCCTGTACTGATACCGATCAAATTCTGAAAATAATTTAAGGTTTTGATCCTTAGCCTTAGGGCACAAAACTCGATAGCATCTAGCAATTTCAGAAACCTTATCATGTTCTACACCACATTACTCATAGCAGCTATTTTCAACAAGCAGTCTGTGGTATTGATCCTAAAACTGAAATAGATAAAATTCTAGGTCAGAATATTCCTTTAAAATCAATAGAATTGTAGAAATTAGTTTGAAAATTTCTATCAAGATATGAGAACATTCTCAGAGAACTTGGCAACAATTTAGCAGGTTTATTATTTCACTTGTTTATCAAAATATTCTTCAAGCCATAACTTTGTGAAGTTTCTTCTCCTATTTCCAAACTACTTTACTGTTTCTCAAAGTCCCCTCCTCAAGCCTGTAATCCCAGCACTTTGGGAGGCCAAGACGGGTGGATCACGAGATCAGGAGATTGAGACCATCCTGGCTAACACAGTGAAACCCCGTCTCTACTAAAAATACAAAAAACTAGCCGGGGCGTGGTGGCGAGCCTGTAGTCTCAGCTACTCGGGGAGACGTGAGGCAGGAGAATGGCGTAAACCCGGGAGGCGGACGCTTGCAGTGAATGAGATCACGGCCACTGCTCTCCAGCCTGGGGCAACAGAGCCAAGACTCCGTCTCAAAAAAAAAAAAAAAAAAAAAAAAAAAAAGGCCCCTCCTCCATTCACTCAGCCTAATTCTCCACATCTTTACCACTTACTTGACAAAAAATCAAAAGTCAAATATCAGGAACACCTTCTCTGTCTACTCCTCTCTTCCACCCAATTATATCTGTATTTGCAAGCAGACTGCAAAAACAAAAATTGTTTAAGCAACAAGCTGCTTATTTAAAAAATATATATAGCCCTATTTTCATCAACCTATGCCTATTATTTTATCTGTCCTTTTCCATCTCCTTTCTCTCTTTTTCCTCTCTCAACAATGGAACATAAAAAAAAAAAGCAAGTTACTACAAAGTAAAATTAGATTTAGGACAAAACTAAAAATAAGGACAGCAAACAAATAGAGAGAACCTGAGGTCACGGTTGCCTGGGTAAGAGATATTCACCCTTACTAATCCATGAGACTATGTGCTTCAGACCAAACTGATCCATCCCAGAGAGTGGATCTCGATTAGTTGTAACCAATATCTTCAGACATTACCATGAAAAGTGTACCTGGTGGCTCCTGGAAAGTTTTACTCACTCTTTAAAGACAAACAAGTAGGAAAAGATGGTTTCTGCTTATATCAGTCATAATACAATCAGAGAAGCAGAGCCCTACCCATTCTTGATTTCTTTTTAGTTGGGGGTGGGCAGGAGTAGGAGACTCAACAAATTAGAAATAGAAAAGAACTTCTTCAATATGATAAAAGATATCTATAAAAACAGGCCGGGCGCGGTGGCTCAAGCCTGTAATCCCAGCACTTTGGGAGGCCGAGACGGGCGGATCACCAGATCAGGAGATCAAGACCATCCTGGCTAACACGGTGAAACCCCATTTCAACTAAAAAACACAAAAAAACCAGCCGGGAGAGGTGGCAGGCGCCTGTAGTCCCAGCTACTCGGGAGGCTGAGGCAGGAGAATGGCGTAAACCTGGGAGGCGGAGCTTGCAGTGAGCTGAGATCCGGCCACTGCACTCCAGCCTGGGCCACTGAGAGAGACTCCGTCTCAAAAAAAAATAAAAATAAAAATAAAAAAACACATTATATCATGTTTAATGCTGAATCAATGTGCTCTCCCTAAAATTGAGAAAAAGGCAAGCCTGTCCCTTTTACCATTTTCATTCTGCATTGTACTGCAGACTCTTTCTAGAGCTATCAGACAAGAAAACAAAAGTTATACAGACTGGATTAATTTTTTAAATTAATTAACTAATTTATTTATTTATTTTTGAGACAGAGTCTCCTCTATACCAGGATGGAGTGCAGTGGCGCAATCTCGACTCACTGAAATCCCTGCCTCCCAGGTTCAAGCCATTCTCCTGCCTCAGCCTCCTGAGTAGCTGGCACGACAGGCACACTCCACCACACCTGGCTAATTTTTTTGTTTTTAGTAGAAACAGGATTTCACCATGTTGGTCAGGCTGGTCTTGAACTCCTGACCTCGTGATTTGCCTGCCTCAGCTTCCCACAGTGCTGAGAATACAGGTGTGAGTCACCGTGCCTGGCCAATTAAAATTATTTTTTTATTCTCAGATGACATGACCCTGTGTGTAGGAAATGCACCCATACTAGAGCTAATAAATATGCTTAGGAAGATTGTGGGAAACAAGATCTGTATACAAAATAAATGAACATTTTCACCCTGAAAACTAAAAAGCTTTGCTTAGAAAAAAAGGATCTAAAGGAAAGAATTATTCCATGTTCATGAATTGGAAGACTCTTTTATTACAATAAAAATTCTCCCCAAAAGATTAATTGCAGATGTTCTTTTCCAAAATTGACAATCTGATTCTAGAATGTATATGGAGAAGCAAAAGACTAAAAGCCAAAACAACCTTGAAGAAAGATTAAAGTTGGAGAACTTTCACTCCATATTTTCAAAAATTACTGGGAATCTACACTAACCAGGATAGTATGATACTGGAGTAAGAATAGACACACAGGTCAGTGGGATAAAATTGGCATTCCTGAAATAAATCTTTACATTTTTGATCAATTGATTTTCAACCAAGGTTGAAAAGTAATTCATTGAAGGAAGAATAACATTTTCAATGAAGTGCTTTTCTCCACCTCTCCTAGTTTAGAATTAGTCTCTTATATTCTATATTTTAGTGATAGTCTTTTATATTCTATTATTTTTTTACCAGCAACAGACCCTAATAAATTTTGAATACTCTTTTTTTTTTTAAATTCTTTGTTTCAAAAATCCTTGATTTGATTGAGAACTTCACTCTACAACTTCATGTGAAAGTTTAGCGGCTGAACCTAAGTACGTATTCAATAGAATGTAGGAGGAAATACTGGGTCAAGACTTTTTTCTTTTCTTTTTTGGAGACAGTCTTGCTCCGTCACCCAGGCTGGAGTGCAATGGCACAGTCACTGCTCACTGCTACCTCCAACTTCCAGGTTTAAGTGATTCTCGTGCCTCAGCCTCCCAAGTAGCTGGAATTACAGGCATGCTCCACCGTGCCTGGCTAATTTTTGTATTTTTAGTAGAGATGGGGTTCACTGTGTTGGCCAGGCTGGACTCGAACTCCTGGCCTCAAGTGATCCACCAGCCTTAGCCTCCCAAAGTGCTAGGATTACAGTCATGAGCCACTGCATCCAACCTGGGTCATTCTGTAAAAGCTTTCTTTAAAAAGGGGTCTGAGTTAACTGGGAGGTCATTTTGCCTTTGACACTTCTTAGTAGCTTACTTAATTGCTTGATGTCTTGCAATTGGCCATGATGGGAGATGATGCAATCACTGACTTACAATTAGTGCAAAATATAAAAGGGGAAAGAGTCTACATTTCTGATGACAATATGGAGCTGCCATCTTTGCCCTAGACTGCCATCCTATTATTTTATTTTATATGATAGAAAATAAATCTCTAACATGTTTAAGACAGTCGTTTTGGATTTCTGTTACCAGAAGCCAAACATAATTTCTAATAATACTAAACAAACTTTATTTTTAGTTACTAGCCTTATACCCCGCTCCAAAAGTTACTTAAAACAAGTGAAAGCTAATCAACTTCATCCTTTGTTATCTTTAACTTCACTTCAACATATTTTTGGTGCCTTGTTTTATTAAGCCCACAAAATAGATTTCTTAATATTGCTTTATAACTTGATATTTATTTCAATTTGTTTGGATTTGTTTCCTTGTTAAAATGGCTTATATCCAAAAGACAGGCAATAACAAATGCTGGTGAGGATGTGGAGAAAAGGGTACTCTGATACATTGTTGGTGGAAATGTAAATTAGTACAACCACTATGGATAATAGTTTGGAGGTTCCTCAGGAAACTAAATATTGAGCTACCATATGAACCAGCAATTCCACTGCTGGTATATAGCGAAAAGAAAGGAAATCGGTTTATCATTCCTTGTTGACCTCAGCTGTATCTTATGATTCATTTCCTTTCTTACAGAAGTACATTCTTTATACATTTTTGCTGTGTATCTGTGGACAGTATACTCAATTTTTATTTCAGCAAACGTTGATCTGGTTTGAGAAAGATAGATAGCTTGGGACTTGACTCAAAGTTGAACTTTCCATCTGTACTTTTAGGATACTCCATTACTTTTCTGTCTTCTATTATTTCACTTGAGAAGTCTGCATCCAGTATAATTTTCTATTCTTGGAAAATGATCTGCTGATCCTCTCTTGATTATTGAATTCACATTTTTATCAATTCTGGAATGTTGTTAACCGTTCTCTGTATTACCTATTTTTCAAAATGGCTATTTAACTCTGTCCACTAAATCCATTAAGTTTCTTGCCATGTTTTGGATATGATTTTCTCTCTGTTCTGCATTCCAAGGAGATTCTTCATGAAGTTCTTTTTTCAAGCTGCCAAACGCTATGTTCATCTATTCATAGTCAATCAATTAGCCCATTCACTGTACTGTCTAATTTTACTTTCTAAATTATTTAGCTTTAGAAGTTTAGCTTTCTCTTTTTAATTTTTTTCCAAATTATCCTAGCAATGTGGATAAACACTAGTTTTCTGCTCACTGTTACTAGGTTTATCACTTATCTTTTTGAACATCTTATGTAATATATTTCTGATGATTCCATTTTCTTAAGTTATTAGAGATACTAAATTTGTTGTGTTTTTGCTGTTTTTGTTATAGTTGCACTGTTGTTTCTCCTGATTTTCACTCATTGTTGGTGGTTTCTTCTATGTTATACACAAGTGTACTTTAAAAGAATAAAGGATTTTGAGAATGATCTACAATAATCATGAGAGGCACTTATACCCGCTTGATGATCCTGTGTATATTGATCATGAGAAAAATATGTTAAAACTATTGCTATGTGAGATGACTGAATGAGCAAGAAGTGTCTCCAAAGGAGATCTATGCTTCATTTAGAGAAAAGGGATAGGCACATATTCAGAGAAGAAGTAAGGCTATGGGAAAATTTTTGTACATATTTTTAGGTGTGACAGGCACAATAGAGGCATTTACGAGAAGAGGGGACAGGTTGGTGAGTGACTGAATCAGATCAGCAGATAAAAGAGGAATATGGGAATAAGTGAGTACTGGATATCTAGGGGAATGGGGATCCTACAGGGCCTAAGGTAAACAGGAAAATAACATATGATGAAATTCTCCTTGATTGTCACTTAGGATAAAGTCTAAAAATTTTTCTCTCTAGGAACTACAGTCTTAAAGAGTATAGAACTTGAGCAAAATATGATCTCAAAAGGAATATATAGAGTTCAGTGGGCCTGACTTAAATTGTGCTAATGTTAGAACCCAAAGTCTTAATAGGTGTTAATAATAACAACCTACTTTTTGCTAAATTATCAACAACAGTAGAAGATAATTAAAATAGACAAAAAAAAAATCTCCATTTCAATTTCTGTTTTACCTGAAGTAACATCTTAACTCTTCTGAGCTCTAGATTCCTCCTCTTTAAATGAAATTAGACAAAATAATTTTGCATTTAGAGCTTTGTGTGACTAACTCTTCTAAATATTCTTCAGTATGCACAATAGGAACTCATCAGAGTACACTAATTTGGATTTTACAGCTCAGTATCTAAAGTATTTTTTATACTTTTTGTGTTAAAAGAATGATGGAAAGAAGATTTCAGACTGAACTCTTAAAATTCTCTAGATCAGAGAGAATGGAGAGAAATGCGTGTTATAAAATAACATGCCTTTTAGAAATAAGAAATTTTGAAAGATTCATTTTTTAAGTACTTTTATAAATTTTATTCTTTCTACAAAAAACAACTTAACAAATAAGAATTTGCTGTATGCCAGCCATGATCTCCATTTATTTCTCCCACACTTGTGTGACAGACACCGTGTCCCCATTTTGCAGTTGAAGATGTGAAGCACTGGAAGTTTAACTGTCTTCGGTTGTACATTAGTTTGTTCTATCCTCACTTTGGATGTAGACAACTGGTGTCTGTATTCTCCTTCCTCATGCTTTCTAACAGTTATGATGCACAGCTCCAGGTAACACAGGACTTATGCCTCAGTTTACCCAAGGTATAGTAAGTTTCTTGTAGCTCCTGAGGAAAGTATGTTATTTTTTAAAAATAACATAATATTAGGTGCTCCGTGGGACACAGATATTTTCTTCTCAGCAGTCAATGTTGCTATAAGCCTGTTGGTCTCTGCCCAAGGATTTTCACTGGTCACAAGAGTGTAACCGCCCAATGGGTTCACCTTGCTGGCTGTCTAGACAGAACTGATATATCAAGACTGGAATTGCAATGGCAAAAGAGTCATTCATGCAGAGCCCCCTGTGCGGGAGACCTGAGCTTTATTATTACTCAAATCAGTCTCCCCGAGTATGCAGGGATCAGAGTTTTTTGTTTGTTTGTTTTGTTTTGTTTTGCTTTTTTGTTTTTGATACGGAGTCTCGCACTGACGCCAGGGCTGGAGTGGTGCAATGGTGGGATCTCGGCTCACTACAACCTCTGCCTCCTGCGTTCACAGGATTCTCCTGCCTTAGCATCCCAAGTAGCTAGCATTACAGCCGCACACCACCACATCTGGCTATTATTTGTATTTTTTGTAGAGAAGGGATTTCACTGTGTTGGACAGACTGGTCTCGAACTCCTGACCTCGTGATCTGCCCCCATTGGCATCCCAAAGTGCTGGGACTACAGGCGTGAGCCACTGCATCCGGCCTTAGGGATCAGAATTTTTAAGGATAATTTTGCAGGAGTGGTGATTGGTCGGGTTGAAGATGAAATCATAAGGGATAGAAGTGAGTTCTTGCTGACTTCTGTTCCCAGGTGGGATTGCAGAACTTGTTGAGTCAGTGGTGTCATCTGCTGCATTGGAATGCAGGATCTGCAAAATATCTCAAGCACTGATCTTAGGTTTCACAATAGTGATGTTATTCCCAGAAGAAATTTGGGGAGGATCAGACTCTTGCAGTCAGAGCCTGCATGGCTCCTAAATCGTAATTTGTTAGTCTTACAAAGGCAGACTGGTCCCAAGGCAAGAAGGGGTTTTTCAGGAAAGGGCTATTAACCATTTTGTTTCAGAGTTTAAACTATAAATTGAAATCCTTCCAGTGCTAGTTCGCCAGTTCCGCCTATACCCAGGAATGAACAAAGACAGTTTAGAGATTAGAAGAAAGACGGGGTTGGTCAGGTCTAATGTTTTTCACTGACATAATTTCCTCAGATATAATTTTGCAAAGGCAGTTTCAAGAGCATGCTTACTTTCACACAGAGCAGGCGGGAATTGCCAGGAATTAACATTTTCAGGAGTATCCTTCAATCAATGGTGAACAGAAATTGGTGGATAAATACAGGAGAATATTTGCTTATCAGTGGGACAAATATCTCCCACATTCCCCAGTAGAATTTAATCCAAATTGGACATACTGGCTGCCTGCTTAGTAACATGACTTGTATTGGTCTCCATACTTCCCTAATCTCACATCTTGTTCAACTACCAGTGCTTGATGAAATGACCTCAAATAATCTACCTGCATCTAAATTCTTGTTTCAGGCCAGGCACGGTGGCTCACGCTTGTAATCCCAGCACTTTGGGCGGCCAAGGCGGTAGATCACCTGAGGTCAGGAGTTCGAGGCCAGCCTGACCAACATGGCAAAACCCCGTGTCTAACAAAAATACAAAAATTAGCCGGGCTTGGTGACGGGCAACTGTAATCCCAGCTACTCAGAATGTGGAGGCATGAGAACCTCTTGAATCCAAGAGGTGGAGATTGCAGTGAGCCGAGATTTTGCCACATGCACTCCAGCCTAGGCGACAGAGACTCCTTCTCAAAATAAATAAATAAATAAATCTTTGTTCCAGGGTCTTCTTGTGGGAAAAACAGTAAAAGTCAAATATTGTTTAAGATTTTATTTCATTATTTGGTTGCTGCTTGAGATTGAATAATATTCTCTATGGACAGATTTTATAATTTATAACTAGACCTTAAGCTCTTCTTTCTCATGCATGAGATATTTCTGACTGGTCACATTTTAGGAGGATACAATTTATGTGTTAAAAATGTTTTCCCAGCAAAACAGAACAACACATCCTCAAATGGAGTATGTAGACTGAATGAGGATATCAGCCTTGACCAAATGAAATAAAAGCCACAGGTCCTTCTCCAGATTTTCTTGTCTACAGAGGCCTCCAGAGACTATTAAATAAGCTATGTGTTCAATAACAGTTTTTTGGATTGGTAAATTAATTCCTTTGTTCCACATTAGATTTTGGCAGTGGTATTTTAAATATAGAAACAGATAGTTATTAGATATTTCAAGGAGGTATAGGGAAGTTAATAAAGAAAAAAAGTCAGGATAAATGGAAAAAATTCAAAGCATGCCCCTTAAGTATGCAAACAGGACAAGGATATCATTCTCACCATTCCTATTTAACACAGCAATGGAAGTCCTAGCCAGACCAATCAGGCAAGAGAAAGAAATAAAAGGCATCCAAATTCGAAACTAATAAGTCAAATTATCTCTGTTCACTGATGGCATGATTATATACCTAGAAAACCCTAAAGATTCCTCCAGAAGATTTCTGAACTTGATAAACGACTTCAGTGAAGTTTCAGAATACAAAATCAATGTAAAAAAATTAGTAGCATTTCTATACACCAATAACATTCAAGCTGAGAACTAAATCAAGAACTCAATCTCATTTACAATAGCTACACAAAACAACGAAACACCTATGAGAACACTTAGCCAAGGAGGTAAAAGATCTCCACATGGAGAACTTAAAAACAATGATGAAAGAAATCATAGGTGACACAAAGAAATGGAAAAACATCCCATTCCCATAGATAGGAATAATCAATATAGTTAACTGAAAGGAAAATAAATGTTGGAGCCCCCAAATCACTAAGCTAAAGGAAAAAGTCAAGCCGGGAACTGCTTAGGGCAAAACTGCCTTCCATTCTATTCAAAGTCATCTCTCTGCTCCCTGAGATAAATGCATATCTGATTGTCTCCATTGAAGAGGCTAATCAGAAACTCAAATGAATGTAACAATTTGTCTCAGCTGCCTATGACCTGGAAACCCCCTTCCCTGCTTTGAGTTGTCCAGCCTTTGCTTCAAATTGTCCTGCCTTTCCAGACTAAACCAACCTTCATCTTACATGTGGTGATTAATTTCTCATGTCTCCCTAAAATATACAAAACCAAGCTATTCTCTGACCACCATGGACACATGTCGTCAGGACCTTCTGATCTGTGTCATGGGCACATATCCTTAACTTCGGCAAAATACACTTCCTAAATTGACTGAGACCTGACTCAGATTTTTGGGGGTTCACAGTTAAAATAACCATACTGTCCAAAGCAATGTACACATTTAACATAATTCCTATCATATTACCAGTGTCATTTTTTACAGAATTAGAAAAAAAGAAAAAAAATCCTAAAGTTTATATGAAACCAAAAAAGAGCCCAAATAGATAGGCGATCTTAAGCAAAAAGAGCACACCTGAAGGCATCATATTACCTGACTTCAAATTATACTACAGCATATAGTAAATAAAAAAACAGCATGGTACTGGTACCAAAATAGACTCATAAGTCAATGTAACACAACAAAGAACACAAAAATAAAGTCACATATCCACAAGCAACTGACCTTTGATAAAGTCAACACAAATAAACAATGTAAAAAAAAGGACACCCTATTTAATAAATGGTGCTAAGAAAATTGGCTAACCAATTCTTTACCAAGAAGAATGAAACTGGACTCCAATCTCTCATCATATACAAAAATTAACTGAAGATGTATTAAAGACTTAAACATAAAAACCTGAAACTATTAAAATCCTAGAAGAAAACCTAGGAAAACTCTTCTGAGTACTGACCTAGGCAAAGAACTTAGAACTAAGACCCCAAAAGCAAATGCAGTCAAAACAAAAATAGACAAATGAGACTTAATTTACCTAAAAACCTTCCACACAACAAAATAAATAACGGAGTCAACAGACAACCTAAAGAATAGGAGAAAATATTTGCAAATTATGCCTCTAACAAAGAACTAATAATATCCAAATCTACAAGAAACTCAGACATCTCAACAAGAAAAAAACAACCCCATCAAAAAGTGGGCAAAGGACGTAAAAAGACATTTTTTCAAAAGAAGACATACAAGCTGTCCACAAACATATGAAAAGATGCTCAACATCACTAATCATCAGATAAATCCAAATTAAAACCACAATTGTTACAGTAGATAGCTAGTCCGGCATGAGCAGAGCGGTAGAGGGCTCCCCTCACCCTCCCGCCCCCGATGGGAATATTAGGCAACCATCAGGTGATAGGCAGTTGTTAACTATCTCTTTGAAATAGTATTTGGTCACAGCCAGCACCAGGGAAGGGCAGTCTCCCAATAAACAGAAACACCTGAAGCTTATGATCAGCAGCTTCCAGATAAGATCTCAGGATTTCAGTGAGTGGGCTCACACATATGCACTAAGAGGAAAAATGGCAGAGTTTAACTGGTATATGATCTCCTAGGGATGTGTGGCTGGTAAGCGAAGAATGCCTCAAGTAAGCATGCTTACAACTCCAGTAAACACTGTACATGCAGCCCCTCCCAGGTGCTGGCAGGCTACTGCACATGCGGACAGCCCACCCCAAGAGAAGAATCAGGGGAGAAGGCATGCAATTTCCTGGAAGTATGCTGACACATAAAACCCCAAGTCAAAAGGTCAAACCCTACACTTGGCTTTCAAACACCTGCTTGACCCTCTTCCTAGTGTTCCTTTTATTCCTTCCTTCCTTTGTTCCTTTTGTTCCTCCTCTAAAGCTTTCTAATACATTTTTACTCCTGCTCTAAAACTTGCCTCAATCTCTACTTCTGCCTTATGCCCCTCAGTCGAATTCTTTCTTCTGAGGAGGTAAGAACTGAAGTTGCTGCAGACCTGCCCCAATTCACTGCCAGTAACACAATGACATATCATCTTACACAAGTCAGATGACTATTATTAAAAAGTCAAAAAACAACAGATATTGGTGTGGATGCTAAGAAAAGGGAACACTTACACACAGTTGGTGGGAATGTAAATTAGTTCAACCTGTTTGGAAAACAGTATGGAGATTTCTCAAAAAACTCAAAATAGAACTAGCAATTCCACTACTGAGTATCTACCCCCCAAAATAAATCATCATATATAAAAAGATAGCTGCACTTGTATGTTTATTGCAGCGCTACTCACAATAGCAAAGTCATGGAAATAACCTAAGTGTCCATCAGTGATTGATTGGATAAAGAAAATCTGGTATATATATGACATAGAATACTATGCAGCCATGAAAAAGATTTCCTTTGCAGCAACATGGATGGAGTTGGAGGCCATTATCCTAAGCAACTAAGAAACAGATAATCAAATATGACATTTTCTCACTTATAAGTGGGAGCTAAACAAGGGTACACATGGACATAAACATGGAAATAATATATATTAGAGGTTCCAAAAGCAAGGAAGATGGGAAGGAGTAAGGGCTGAGAACTTACCTATTGGGTACAGTTTTCGTATTTGGACGATGCATACACTGGAAACCCTAACCCCAACATTATGCAATATATCCACCATGTAACATACTTACATGTATACCTTTGAATCTAAAATAAAATGCAATTTTAAAAAAGAGAAAAGAAAAATATGAGGTTTTATTTTCTTTATTTTAGATGGATTAGGTAATATAATGTTTAATGGACCCCAATATAATTGAAAATAATTCATGAACATTTTATACTGATATATTCAAATATTTCCTTGTTTGTTATAATAAAAAAGTATGTGTTTTAGGAATAAGTTTGAATGCGGCAATTTCAAGAATTAAGTATTTTCTCTTGTCGAATATTTATTTCACTCAAAATTATGTCCATTAAACAATTTCATTGGAGCTTTCCTGATGCATGACTCTAGGCACAAGAAAATGTATTTCTTAAAATATTCATTACCGTTTACAAGAAAGAAAATTTATAGGCCTAGAGTCATGCATCACGAAAGCTGTGATGAAATTGTTTAATGGACATAATTTTGAGTGAAATAAATATTGCCTTTCTGCTCTAATTTAATTTTATAAAGCCATTAGAGTCACTTTAAAAAATTATATATACCTGGATTAATGCTTTTACTCTCTAATAACTTCCCATTGTACTTAAAATAACCCAAAACTCCTTATTTATTTACAATACTTTTCATAGTGGTGCTGTTCTTATATCCCTAACATATTTCAAGCTATACTTCACAGCTTAACCCGTTCTGGCCCTCTGGCCTTCTCTCGGGTCCTTTCCTACCCAGGCTCTTACGTACCTCTGGCCTGCATTGCATGTAGTAATTCCTTGGACAGTGATCATGTTAGGAAATTTATTTTAAAATTTAAAACCAGTAAAAGGCAGTTCTCTAACTTAAACAGTAAGAAGTGTTAAAATAATTACCAGAATTTATTTGAAGAGACCTATTTCCTACCAGTTAATAGGTATGTCAGGAAAGAAGCTTTAGGCTTGTGAAGATCTGTAGTACTTTTATCTGTGAAGATAAAGAACATTTGTGTCTTTAGTTGGGAATTATCTGTAGTATTTCTTCACAAGTTTTGCCATATATTTTCATTTCTCTGTAGAGAAAACAGGTTCAAACTGTTGCAATTTTAGATACCTTTCAAGTGATTTATTTCTCGATATTCCAATTATTTTGTTGTTTAATGGATACTTAGGCTAATATTTAATACAACTATCAGATCACTAAATTTAGCACTAGCTATCCCAAATTAAGCTGAATAAAGTGATCTTTTTTGTCATAATCATCATTACCAAGTTACCCATGGCAATATAATGCATTATCACTTTGAAAAAATAAGTTAGCAATATTTCAATTTGTATATTTTATTATGCCTATTACTTGGACCTATAAAATAGATCCTGAAATTAAATGTTTTACTAGCTTTTCCTGCTGCAGTAAATGTTATTTTGAACAAGTCATGATTTTATGATTCCCTCCTATAGACGGTAATGAATATTTTAAAATTTAAAGTGTCAGTGCTAAGGCAAAGTGAGGACTAGTTAGACGAGTTTGTTGGCTGCCCTATTAATGCACTGTCTCTACTGATTTCAAGTTATTTATATGGAGGCAAGTTGCTTCTGGTAAAAAATAACTGAAATGGTAACTATGATTGGTGCTGAGTCTATGTCTGAAAAGAAAAGGAATTCTGAATTGGTGTTGAGTGATAAAAGATATGAAGAGATTAGTTCCCTTGGTCAAAGAGTAACTTCAAAAGTTAGGTATAGTAAATAGGTAGAGAACATCCGCGCCTCTGGGTGCAGCACATACATACCAAGAGACAGATAAATCTGTGTCAAATTTAGATAGTCCCTGACTCTCTCTGGTAGCTGATGAACTGATAGGAAGGTATTGTCCCATGACCGTAAAGTTTTCAGTTTAAGCTATATTTGGAGATGCCCTTAGTTGTGTTGGGGAAAATTAAGAAAATAACCATACATTTGTAAGTAGGACAAAGTGGTACTGGGTTTAGCAGCATCAGCTCAAGGGACGCAGTTGTAGAGTCTTCTGTGAAGTGTTCTTTTGCTCGGAAACAGTCAACTGAGAATGGAACTGAATTCAGAATACTATAATCAGCTGGCTGGGCAATGTAGTGAGCAAAGGACAAAATGGGTCGTGGAGTTTATAGGCACTCCTAAAAGTAATAGTTTTCAAACTGTGAGCTCAGAAATAACAGCATCAGCATCAACATGGAACATTAGAAATATATATTCTTGAACCCAACCTACCCCTACTAAACTGAAACTGTGGTGGAGGATCCAGCAATTTCACTCTTTGGGTGATGGGGATGAATGCTAAATGTCAGAAACATTACCCCAGAAATCTCCCCAAAAGAATATGAATTTGGAAAAAAGACTGAATTTTAGCAGCTAAGCAGTATGATAGCTTTAAGTAAAAGCCAGTGAAACAGTGGTTTCAAGTAATACATTGATAAGATTTGGGCATTTGAGTTTTATACATTAATATAACTTTATTTAAATAAAAGGCTTGAATGAATTTGGGTTGCAGAAAATTACTGTTTTCTCCATTAAAGAATAATTAACAATCCATTNCCTAGAGTCATGCATCACGAAAGCTGTGATGAAATTGTTTAATGGACATAATTTTGAGTGAAATAAATATTGCCTTTCTGCTCTAATTTAATTTTATAAAGCCATTAGAGTCACTTTAAAAAATTATATATACCTGGATTAATGCTTTTACTCTCTAATAACTTCCCATTGTACTTAAAATAACCCAAAACTCCTTATTTATTTACAATACTTTTCATAGTGGTGCTGTTCTTATATCCCTAACATATTTCAAGCTATACTTCACAGCTTAACCCGTTCTGGCCCTCTGGCCTTCTCTCGGGTCCTTTCCTACCCAGGCTCTTACGTACCTCTGGCCTGCATTGCATGTAGTAATTCCTTGGACAGTGATCATGTTAGGAAATTTATTTTAAAAATTTAAAAACCAGTAAAAGGCAGTTCTCTAACTTAAACAGTAAGAAGTGTTAAAATAATTACCAGAATTTATTTGAAGAGACCTATTTCCTACCAGTTAATAGGTATGTCAGGAAAGAAGCTTTAGGCTTGTGAAGATCTGTAGTACTTTTATCTGTGAAGATAAAGAACATTTGTGTCTTTAGTTGGGAATTATCTGTAGTATTTCTTCACAAGTTTTGCCATATATTTTCATTTCTCTGTAGAGAAAACAGGTTCAAACTGTTGCAATTTTAGATACCTTTCAAGTGATTTATTTCTCGATATTCCAATTATTTTGTTGTTTAATGGATACTTAGGCTAATATTTAATACAACTATCAGATCACTAAATTTAGCACTAGCTATCCCAAATTAAGCTGAATAAAGTGATCTTTTTTGTCATAATCATCATTACCAAGTTACCCATGGCAATATAATGCATTATCACTTTGAAAAAATAAGTTAGCAATATTTCAATTTGTATATTTTTATTATGCCTATTACTTGGACCTATAAAATAGATCCTGAAATTAAATGTTTTACTAGCTTTTCCTGCTGCAGTAAATGTTATTTTGAACAAGTCATGATTTTTATGATTCCCTCCTATAGACGGTAATGAATATTTTAAAATTTAAAGTGTCAGTGCTAAGGCAAAGTGAGGACTAGTTAGACGAGTTTGTTGGCTGCCCTATTAATGCACTGTCTCTACTGATTTCAAGTTATTTATATGGAGGCAAGTTGCTTCTGGTAAAAAATAACTGAAATGGTAACTATGATTGGTGCTGAGTCTATGTCTGAAAAGAAAAAGGAATTCTGAATTGGTGTTGAGTGATAAAAGATATGAAGAGATTAGTTCCCTTGGTCAAAGAGTAACTTCAAAAGTTAGGTATAGTAAATAGGTAGAGAACATCCGCGCCTCTGGGTGCAGCACATACATACCAAGAGACAGATAAATCTGTGTCAAATTTAGATAGTCCCTGACTCTCTCTGGTAGCTGATGAACTGATAGGAAGGTATTGTCCCATGACCGTAAAGTTTTCAGTTTAAGCTATATTTGGAGATGCCCTTAGTTGTGTTGGGGAAAATTAAGAAAATAACCATACATTTGTAAGTAGGACAAAGTGGTACTGGGTTTAGCAGCATCAGCTCAAGGGACGCAGTTGTAGAGTCTTCTGTGAAGTGTTCTTTTGCTCGGAAACAGTCAACTGAGAATGGAACTGAATTCAGAATACTATAATCAGCTGGCTGGGCAATGTAGTGAGCAAAGGACAAAATGGGTCGTGGAGTTTATAGGCACTCCTAAAAGTAATAGTTTTCAAACTGTGAGCTCAGAAATAACAGCATCAGCATCAACATGGAACATTAGAAATATATATTCTTGAACCCAACCTACCCCTACTAAACTGAAACTGTGGTGGAGGATCCAGCAATTTCACTCTTTGGGTGATGGGGATGAATGCTAAATGTCAGAAACATTACCCCAGAAATCTCCCCCAAAAGAATATGAATTTGGAAAAAAGACTGAATTTTTAGCAGCTAAGCAGTATGATAGCTTTAAGTAAAAGCCAGTGAAACAGTGGTTTCAAGTAATACATTGATAAGATTTGGGCATTTGAGTTTTATACATTAATATAACTTTATTTAAATAAAAGGCTTGAATGAATTTGGGTTGCAGAAAATTACTGTTTTCTCCATTAAAGAATAATTAACAATCCAATTACACTCTTTAAAATTCCTTTCAAAATTAAAAAAAAAAAAATGACTACTTTAAAATATTGTGTTAAAAGTTCAAAATAGTCAATTAGAGATACTATCCCTAAAGTCTAATTTTATATATCTACTAATATATTCAACATCTTCCTAAATTTACTTAAAAATTTCCTTATTTCTACAATAAATGTAGGCACCATAAAATCATGGTAGCTTGGCCATTAACTCTTTACTCAATCTAATTGCTGTTCAGAAAAGAAGAACAATCTTTACCAATAAATGTATGATTCTAAACAGTCCCACAAATTAGCATTGCATCTACTGCTCACATGAGATATCTAGACTTTAGAGATGAACAGCTAATTTTGTAATAATTTGTAAAAATTATGTGTCCTTGCAAATGGTTAGAATATAAAACTTGATGTTATTACAGTAAAGTCAGAGTGAGCTGCAAAGTTTCATCGTAACATTTACCAAATTATCTCAGCTGTACACATTTCATACCGTGACACCCCATTCAGATAAAATAGTGCTAGCATCTCTCTCTTTTGTGTTCTGATCAACAGATAATCCAGCTAGAAATCTTTTGTCTTCTCCATTTTTATCTTTCCTTCACTCTGATTTGCCTTAAAAAATAATTCAATAATTCAATGATGTAAATAGTTTTTCCCAAACACTGCTATATCATTCCCTTTAAGTAAAGTGTCTGCTATGCAATGTATTCAGTATAATAAAACTAAATATGGAGCTAAGAATTTATTTAATTTTTTCTTAACCTAGAGTTTTATGCACTTATAAGTATTTTGTAGAATATAACTAATTATTCTTTTTCCTATATGTAATTATTAATACATTCTAATTTGATTTTTGGACTCTATAGACATTCCTCCTTTAATAACACCATAATATCTATTACATTATTAGCATTGGAAATTATAGATAATATTTTAAGCTCTTCTTGATTAAGTCTTAGGTAATTTCAGAAAATAATCACTTTTTTTAAAAAGTGGAATACAATATTTTATTTTTTATCATCGTGAAAAATCTGTATCTTACACAAGGCCATTCTTGACTGCATACATGGTAAGATTTAATACAATCAATCATGAATAGAAGATTACATACTTCTCACATCAAAAATGTATCACTGTAATTATTTTGAATTTTACACGCTGACTCTAAATCTTGGATTAGTAACAGGGCAATGGTTTATGTTATCATCAATACATAAAAGAAGAAGAACACAACAACAATGATAAAGCAATACATTCTATCAGATTCTCCTGTATTTGGGCATTTTTATCATCCAATTTCATAATGCATAAAGATCAACAACTTGTTTTGCTAAGTTGCCTGGAAAGATGGAACTTAGACAGTTACAGTGGAAAAAAACACATGAAAATGACACATCAAAGGCTGGTCCAGTAATGCCATTAATTCACTAAAAGTTGCTGATGGCAATTAATCATGAATAAAATGAGGATAACATCCATGAAAACAAAGCAAGTTGAGAATCAGAAATCTTCTAGCCTTTTATTAAATTCATTATCCACTTTTGAGTTGGTCATATTGGACAAACATCTGAAAGTTCCTTTGGTAACATCTAAAATCACCAAATGCAATAAGCATAGCTGTATAATTCTATATCCAACACAGTGCCAGGTAGTATCACTTAACATCTCTAGAAAACACATTTTCTAGTTGATTGTATTTTAGGATCATCTTAGAGCCTCTTATATGTCTGAATTAATGAATCGACATTAAAAAATTATGCTCCAAAAAACTTTTCATCATTTTGTCTTCAACCTGACACAGAGAATGCCACGTAGGAACTTAATATGACATGTAAGGGATGTTAAAATATTGACCTGAATGCTGAATTCGTATTATCATCTCACTAGGGAGCCATCAGTCTCATAGGTTAAATAAAACAAATAGGAAAAGAACCCATTCTTTTGGTTGCCAACAGAAAAGTTTGCTTCCTTTTTAATTGTATTCAATTGTCTTTGTCCTCAGACACCATGCATTGAAAATGTAAAAGAAAATATTTAATTATTGGTAAAAGAATAATAATTTGGTGCTTTCTCTTAGAAATAAAAGCATTAAAAGTGTGGTTATACAAAATCATTTTCTGTCTATGAAGTTTTCAGATTTAAGACTTTAAAATGCTTTGGGAAACATTATCAACATGCCAGTGGCCATAATGTTTTAGAGTCCTCATTTAGAAAGAGGAAACAGAATTTTGAAGCATACATATGCCCTAACAGGATTTTTCTGAGCTCCCAGAAGTCCAGGTAGAGCTACCACGAGTGATGATATCTAGGTTATCTTCACTGCATAGCTTTTTCTTCTATCAGAATAATTTGAACAAGGAATCAGAATGCTGGAGTTTATAACCTCAAAAGAGTAAAATGCCTTACAAGACAAAAAAAAAAAAAAAGATCAATTTTTATTTTGTCTCACTGTATGAATTTCTTACTATTGTTATATATCTGGTTTACCAAATAAAAATATAGAACTGTTTGATTGCTATACCATAAGGAGTTTTCTGGTATAAGAAATGAAGGAACAATTTTTAATTTTAACATGTAATAAAGTAATATCAACTAAAGTCCAGCTGTATTAATTTATACAATAAAAAATTTCTATTTCAAATTCATGTACTTTCAGCAGAACATTCTCATTCGAAGACTATTGGAAAATATGTAAGTAGTTATCAAAATAAAACCTTTATTTAAGAGCAGGATAAACTTCTATGTTCTTAAACAATTTTAAAATATTTTAAGTAAAGCCAACCTAGTGTTTTTTTAAAATTATTTACACTTTAAATGAACTGTACTTAAACCTTTACATTTAATTGCAAAGCTTAAATGATTTCACATGCACCTGTAATTCCCTGTGTATCAGAGATTTGTTGTAGTACAGAGTTTATATGTCTGTGCTTTTTCCCTACATTTGGTATAGCACACGATTAGCAAACATTCAGTTGGACTATTGGGTTAGCTATTATTGCTTGTCTTACCAAATAAAATTACTTGATCTGTTACTCAGACTTTGAAGATACCCAAAAGAACAGGTTCACAAGCCTTCATGAGGAATGTGACTGACCACATACCTCTTTTTCTAAGTCACTTGATAAACTTTCACTCAGTTTGTTTAAAAGGGGCTGTCCCTGTCACTCCTTTTCACCAGAATACAACTTACAATTTGGAAAAGGAGAAAATAGCATACTCATTACATATGCTATAATAACCGTGCACTGTAGATGTTATCATTATTTTAAATATTTTTTACAAAATGAAACTAAAGCTTAGAGAGCTGAAGTGGATTGAGCAATGTCACAGAGCTTCTAAATAGCATATAATAAATATGTTAATTTACCACTATCTGGAAACAAATTGCATGTTATTGTAAATAAATACTTGGCTTTCCCCAAAGTCAACTCTCTGATTATGGACATGAACTATAATTTGATCTAATATTCCTAAAATATAATCACTCTGAAGAAGCTTCCCCATAAAACTACCTCAGTATTGTCAACAAAGATGTGATTCTCTCAGATTCCAATACAGAGATTAACATATAACAAAGCTGGTTACTTAAAGAGCTTCAATGTATGTGACACTTCAAGAAAATCTAATTGAATTCCAGATTACTTCATTTGTCCAGAAATTTCCCTCATAGTTATTTACTAAATGGAAATGAAAACATTCCCACAAACACATCTGTGTAAGAGCATAGAAATCATTATTATTTGTATTAGCCAAAACTAGAACCAATCCAAATAACAATAAAGAGAATGATTAAATAAAGGATTTTATCTTTACATAATAGGATAATATGCCACATACAAAGGTAAAATTTCTGATACAGCAGCAATACATATGATATAGCTTGGCTCTGTGTGACCACCCAAATGTCATCTCAAACTGTAATACCCACGTTAGGGAGGAACCTGGTGGGAGGTGATTGGATCATGGCAGGGGGATTTTTCCCACGCTGTTCTCATAACAGTGTGTGAGTTCTCATGAGATCTGAGGGTTTTAAAGTGTGGCCCTTTCCCCCTTGCTCTCTCTACTGCCGCCATGTTAAACATGCCTTGCTTTTCATTTGCCTTATGCCATGATTATAAGTTTCATGAGGCCCCCCAGCCATGCATAACGGTGAGTCAATTAAACCTCTTTTGTTTATACATTACCCAATTTCCGGGAGCTTTTTATAGCAGTGTGAAAACAGATTAATACAATGTATAAAACTCAAAATACCGTGTTGTGCAACGTAAGTCAGGCGCACACACATGTATTTAGTATGATTCAATTCATATGTAGTTTAAGAAATTCATTGTCCTGACAATAATGACTTGGGTCCTTGGAGTATAACAGTAACCAGAAAGAGACAGGAGAATGTCAAGATAAGAGAAATGTTCCATGTCATGAACTTTTGATTATGGTTACATGACTGTTTACATTTGTGAAAGCTGACCAAATTATGCACTTAAAGTTTATGAATTTAACTGTGTTTTTAACATACCTCAATAAAAAATTCCAACTGATTTGATAATCAATTAATGTGTCCACCTGCATGTCCTAACACTCACTTCATCTCTATTATTTCTCATTAGTCAAGAAAAAAAGCTAAACATCTATATCAGGTTTGAGGGTTTCAATTATTCATATGCCTCACCAACATAATAATCTAATAATTCTATCATTGTTTGTTAGATTCATGATTTAATGGTATTGAAAAAATTTTCAGTGTGGCAAAAAAAGCCATGTTAAAGCTTCTTACATATCACAATCGAATTCTAAGCAGCTATACCGATCCTTTAAGCAACCTTTGCTACTTATTCTTTTGAATGAATAGCTTTAAATATATTGGAGCAATCATAGAGTTCATTGATCCCTGACTCAGTTTTGGGAGGCAAAAAAGAAACGCCTCTTACTAGGGCAAATATTTTGATCCTATTACTTAACAAATGCATTGTGATGCAGCCTTGCTTAAAGTTTGTGGATTATTATTTTCCAAATGAAAACCAAGTCACTCAGCAGAAACCTTTCCAGAGGAATTCTATCAAAACAATTTTAGAGACTTGATGGTTTTCAACAGAGGAAGTTAACACAGAATGTATATTTTACTGGATTGTTTTCTAGTTCCAGAGAAAGAATAATACATGACTGGGAACAGGAATTATCTGTTCTTACCTATCGACCAAAATATGTATTTATCTATAGCTTGTAAAATGTTTTATAATATACAAATACAGACGCGTAGTTGCCATCTTCATAAAAGATCTAGTTTGATAAAAGTTCTTATGAAATATTTTAGCATCAAGATTTTGCTTTACTTTTCTACCAGAAGTTGAATAAGGCTAAATATTTTGCTTTACATTGTTAGTTGATGGCATTAGCAAAATGAACGTTAACTGTTAGAATTTGTAAGATTCTCAGGAGTGGAATTGCTGTTACTTGATTTCTTTTCAGAGGATTTTCTCCTAGAATCATTTTTCTCTTACTGTTTCATGATGATAATAGAGTTTTGTAGTTCTAATTTTTATAAAAGTGTGTCTGTGTCCATATCTCTATCTATCTATCTATCTATCTATCTATCTATCTATCTATCTGTCAATCAATCATCTGTCTATCTTCTATCTATCCATCCATCCACACATACACACACATACATAAGCACACACACCATGCATTGGATATTTGTACTATGCTTAATCATTATACAGATACTTTGAAACTCTAGAATGGTTTAATTAGTAAGTAGATTTCAGGATATACTATTTATTAAAGCTTTTATATTCTGTGGGTGATTAATTTAATCTGACATTGTGTCCAGGATATGTGAAGAGGGTGGTAAAAAACTAAATAAGAATAAATAAATTAATAGGCATATTTGATAGATAATTTGCCATACATTAAATTTCATTTCAGTTATTATCAAATAAGCACCTTGAACACAAATTAAATTCAAAAGACATCAATTGAGCACTAGGTTAGGTACTGTTAACTTAATAATAAATTAAGATTACAAGAAAATTCTTAACTTCAAGGAACTTACAATATAGTAAATATGCCTCAAATAAGAATACAAAAATATCCTCACTTTATTAAACAGTAATTAATATTTTATTTAAAAATGCACACTGAGTGCATATACAACGTGCAATGTATGTATAGTACACACAATGCACCCATAATTATACCAGGTTCTGAAGCATCAACAGTAAGTTGGACAATTTTTTTTTCCTAGAAAAGCTTATATTATGGTAGAGGAGACAGACAGATAAATCAGAAAGTACAATGTAATGTGGTAAATGCTCAGATGAAGTTCTTTATTCAAAGTAAGCAGAAAGAGCTGAGTGAATGATAGGAAGAACACCTAAAAACCAGCCTAGGTCAATTGAGGGCCATAGAAGTCTTTCCCAGGGAAAGGGATGTTTAAAGATTAGTTGGAAATGGCTAGATGAAGGCAATGACGAATAACAAGAGTTTCAGGCAGCAAGAATGACATAAGAAATGCCTCAAATTTAGAAAAAACAGAAACACATTTGTAAAACCACAAGTACAGGTTGGGTAGAAGAACACCAATGAAGAAACTGATAGACATTCTAATAACTTTGTTTTTTATACTTGAAATATAGTGTCTTGGGTGAGGTCTACAGGCATTCATAGAAGAAGCCAATTAAGGATCCAGAAAATCTTTACGTAGGATCTGAAGTTTGTTTAGGAACAAATTTAAGAGTAGATTACATTTGTCTCTTTCAATAGGGTTATGACATATGGAAGAAAAGAATGGAAAACAATGGTGAAAAGGCACACCTGAGTTGTTGTTAAAGGTCTTGATGAGCTGCATAAGATTCCATGGTATTTCCTGATTAAAAAAATACTTCTCTAACATAGTCTTTTTGACCTAAAGAGGAAAAATACAATTTTAAGGCATGATTAAAATGTTCTAAAATTTCATTTGTGTGATGGTTACACAGATGTATACATATTTCAGTACTCATAAATGTGTATACTTTAAGATTATGTATTTTCCATAGGAAAAAATACCTAAAATTATAAATCTAAGAAAAATGCTTGTGTACATGCATATAAATCAAAAGCAAGCAAACCCATGATTAAGGAAATAAGTTATAGCTGCTTTGTTTGATGGTTATCACTGCAACAATTTATGAAAAGAATAAGTATGCCTCTAGAATATAAAAACATAATTTCTTAAAATAAAAAATATTTTTATCAAAGTGATAAATACTCAAAACTTCAAAAGCCAATTAATAGTAAGTCATATAATAAAAAAAAACAGATCACTCAGATATTTATAAGGGAGAAAACCAGAAGTCAAATCCACCTTTGATAACCTCAAATGACATGTCTGTCCACTGTATCATAATTACTATCTGGTTCAACAAATACTAAAAGTCCTATAAGATTAGGCATTCCTTATTTTCTTTCAGTCATGAGTACAAGCTACTCTATAAATATAAACCCATGAAAAAAACGTAAGTATAGATGAAAGACATATAAACATTTATATGGCTAATGGCTAATTACTAATAATAACTCAGATGTAAAAATAATTTTATTACAAATGCCCTATGGAACTCTGCAGATTCTATTTCATATATGAAAAATACTATTATTATGCAATGTGAGTTCTATACATATGAACATATTTAAAATATACTTCTCTATTATGGTTGGCGAAAAATAATGACATGAATGGCTCATTGAGAATGAGGTCAAGGGTCTTTCAATATTATATTGTTTGCTAAAATGAGTTTATGTTGAAAAACAACTGAGACAAATGACTGTGATTTGTTAACATTTGCTGTATTAGTAGAAACAGTTCATTTAAAAAAAGCATCATGTCTATGGAAAGACAGAAAATGGTTTTGGTTAATGAAAACATACAGAAGAATTTCTTATTAGATGCATGGCTCGATCTATTTCAAATGAGCACTAACAGGTGCTCTGCTCATATTATTTGGAATTCTCCCAGTGCCGTGCTGGTCACAGACATGCTTGGCTTCCTTCTGACGCAAGTCAGTACTTACATGGACTATAATTGCAAAGTAGTTTTCCTACTAGAATTGGTGAAAAGATTCAAGGAGCACAGCTCTAAAATGTAGCTGTCAAATATAATGCAAGACATTACCCAGAAATGAAGCCAGAAAAGTTCAGACCAGAGAAAATAAACTAGCCCAGATGAGGAAACAAGAAAAAGAAAGTCCTAAACTCTTGAATTAAGACAATGGGTTTAACACTTACTCCATGAAAAGTAACTCTGAGTCACGTGAAGAAGCAATACAAAGTGTTCTATAAAGCTGTATATAAATTCAAGGAAAAGAATTGATTGCAGACATTTGATTTCTAATTCCAAATATCAGTGGTAATCGGTGACTCCCTGTTCTGAAGTACAAAGGCAGCCATGTGAGTACATGACACCTATCTGTAACAAACATGATTTTCCTCAAGTGTGTCTCAAAGTAATGGAGACCCTTCTGAGACTCATAAAAACTGTGACACCAATTCTGTTGATTTACTTGGTGACAAGTGACCAGAGACAGAATAACCATAGTATCCCTTTCAAGGAAGTAGAATTTTATATACAGTAAACTGAAATTTAGGCATAGAGTTCATTATTCCTTGCAACTGAATACCACAATAAGTGGATAGTAAATAGTAGGTTACCCAGTGGAATAAAATAACTGAATTTGGGCTGGGTGCAGTGGCTCACACCAGTAATCCCAACACTTTGGGAGGCCAAGGAGGGTGGATCACCTGAGGTCAGGAGTTAAAGACCAGCCTGGCCAATATGGAAAAACCCTGTCTCTACTAAAAACACAATTAGCCGGGTGTGGTGGCGGGCACCTGTAATCCCAGCTACTGGAGAGGTTGAGGCGGGAGAATCCCTTGAACTCAGCAGGCCGAGGTTGACGTGAGCCGAGATCATGTCACTGCACTCCAGCCTAAGCTACAAGAGCGAGACTCCATCTCAAAAATAAAATAAAATTAAATTAAAAATAAAATTTTAAATTAAAAAAACCCTGAATTTGATAGCAAAAAAATAAAAAACAGTGCCCATTAGAAAAGGTAGAGGAAATTTTACTATAAAAGAGATTTTGACTTGACCAGCATGGCTTTAAACTGAAATTCTGGAGAAAAATATTAAAATGTCCAGTTGCAGAAAAAACTGCATTCTATGTAGAAAAGTAGATTTGACGTAGAAATAAATATAGAAGACATATTCAGTGATTCTCAGTATAATTTGTTAAGAGTATAAAGGAGTACTGAGACAAAATGTTAGAACCCTCTGCTTTGAAAGTATGGGCAGAAAATGGAAGACATAATTGGAGCAATGGTTTTCTACTCCCTACTTTTTTATTGCTAAAACACATATGATAGATGAAGTTCACATGCAAAATAAACCCCAGTGGGGATACCCTAATCATATGTAATCTCTAGTGTAAACCTTTGTTTTTCATACACATGAGAAATATGCTAGTATCAAAATCTGTGGATAATGATATTATTATAAAAATAATCTTGAATATGTTAAATTTATTAAAGAAACAAGCATGGCCTATGCTTCTGCCACATTGACCTTCATGTTTTCTAAACATTACAATTTTTGGCCAATTTTAGGGCCTTTGTCTGTGATCTTAATCTCCTTCTTCACCTTTTAGGTATTAGGTTAAATGTTTCCTCTTCAGATAGCCTTGCATTTACTACCTATGTAAATCTGATACAGCCTAATACTCTTCATGAGAGGATTCTATTTTTAGAGTAGTTTTCACAATTTGCAATATGTAGGATTAATATTTTTGTTATTATTATTTTGTTCTTTTTATAAATCCTAAATTACATGAGTGTAAGATATATACTACATTTTGATAATCATTTTATCTTCAGAGCTTACATGTGGCACATAGTTTATTAGTTTTAACCTCATCCGTAATTATAGTATCATCAACTTAATGATTCCTAAGTGTTTTCTTTTTCCTTAAATAAGTTTAACAGTAATTTGGCTATTTTAAATGATTTATATACTACTATTTGAATTTATCAAAGTTTTGCTACAATTTCTAATTCATTAATTCATTTTATCAGCTTATTTCTCTTGTTTCTTTTATACATTTTGTTATACTGTAGCAACTTTATCTGAATATTGTTTTTTTTAAAAAATACATGTTTGCTTTTTCTTTGTTCTTAACTACTCACCCTTTCTAATAATATAAGCATTACCTTTTATAATAAACAGTGTGTCTTATTTCTGTTATCTTGCTTTATCTGTTCTTTTACACTTCCTATACTTCCTGTGCTTGGACATTTACGTACTGCTTCGTGTCCAGTGTTTTGGAATATATTAGGAATTTACTGTTTGTCTTTCCATAACACATATTGGTTAATATATTGTCTTATAAATACTGTCATTCCGAGTAAGATGGCTCAACATCCTTTTACTCCCTGCACTTGACCCTCTGATGTAATGTTATCCATATTATTCTTATTATTGAACGGCTACTTTAAAAATAATTCTTGATATTTGCATAATGAGATACATAATTGATAACCCTGTTTATTAACTCACAGTACAAATCTGAAATATAGTATATGTAATGTATTATATTTTATATAATATACATTTCTATTTTCATATAATTTTATATTATTTAATATAATATAGATAATGTTTCTTTATATAATTATATAGTTTATTATTACACATATAGCATTGTTTGTGTTTATCAAGTGTGCTAGCCAGCAATCTTGCATCTCTTTTTGATGTCTCAGTCATATTATATTAAGGGGCTTACTAGACCCAGTTGGAGTTAAATTTGCTTGTAAATAGGAGAGTAAATTGCAGCCTTTTGTTTTCATTAGGGCTGGTGATCTTCTTTCTTACTGCTACACGGTCAATCCGAGATTTACAAACACGTATATATTTAGTTGCATATCTAGCTCCCTCCCTACCCAGATTTCGGCAGTGCGCTATGTTGATGGCCAAGTTTAAAACAGTTTTTATTTCACATATGCCTGCCTGTATGGAATCTCACTGTGGCAAGTTAGCTTGGCATGGAGATTTCAGTATCTACTCTGTATGAGGACAACCTTATGATATAAACTCTTATGTCTTTATTTTAAACCAGTGCCACAGACCAGACTCACCCTTTCCTCTGAGGCTTTATTGCCCTTATCGCTAGACATTTATCAAACCATCATTATTCATTCTAACATATCCCCCTAATGTGACCTATTATAAAACAATAATTTGTGGCCTAATTATCTTTCAAAAAAAGTCATGCCACAAGAGAAAATCCTAGACTTCTATAAAATAATAGCAATTAACAGAGCCAGAATTTATGGAGCACTACTATATATCAGACCTTGTTTTTAGCATTTTATAGGTATTGCCTCATTTGTTAATTTATTTGTTTTCAAATGAAGAAACTGAGGCATGAAAAAATTGACTCCAATTCACACAACTAGTAAGAGACAGAATCAATAATTAACTAAGCTCTTGACTTTGGAAACGACGTGCTTAACTAGTATACAAACAAGCACCCAGTTACAAATCAGTTTATTCCCTTTTCCAGATCCCTATACAGCAAGAAAAACCTCAGCTCTGTGTAGTTCCACAAGACAAAGGGTGTATTTGTCCAGGATTATAGATATCTACTATTTTTACACTTGTATAACCAAGAGAGCTACTGGAGTTATTTTGTAAGACAATAAAGATTTGCTCAAAAGCAACCTTCCCCACTTGTCAGCTGAAAAATTAGTAATATTTTTATAGTTGACTTATAATAATAGAATAAATTTGGTTGGAGTCAGTACACTCACATCCTTGTGTTCCTACTCTTAATCTATTGTTTTGCTTTATTTTTCCTGTATTTAGAAATTATGAGCTTAGATATATAACTGTTTTAATTATGTAAAAATCATAGACTAATCATGTTGACATATAAATGTATGTCAATGTATAAATTATGAGCTTAGATATATAAATATGTTTTAATTATATAAAAATCATAGACTAATGTTGACATATAAATGTATGTTATATACATATATATGTGTGTGTATATATATACACACACACACACATAGCTCATCTAACAGCTCTTGCTAAATTTTTCTTCTACAAGAAAAGGAAGAGATATTGAGAAGACATTTACATTCTAGTGAGAAAGAAGATGGTAGATAGATAGATAATAGGCAGATAGACCTCAAGTGAACCCAAGCTTTTATTCAAGCCTAAATCCAAAGAAACTCTGCTTCCTGCTACCATGAATAGAATTCCTCTTTTAAATGATATTCTCTTGGGTTAAACAAAGCAAATTATTATCAGAAATGTACATTCCTTTAGGATGACAAGGTTGCAACCTGGAATGAGTCTTGCTCTCTGAATTACCATGCAAAAAAAAAAAAAAAAAGTCACACAACCAAGAAATATCTGTGCTGGACTTTCTTCCTAGGGTAAAATAAAATTCTATTGTTTTCAATTACTGACATATGAATACGTTTTTACATCAGCTGGTGTACTCTAACCAATAATCTTCAAATAAAGTAATGTTTTGCTAAATCTCAGGAATTCAATCTTAATAAAGAGACTTGTAAATTATGTTGTTTTGAGAAACCATATTGTTCATTTGGCTATAAAATATGCTTACTATGAGAAATTGAATTTGAGTCATTAAGCTATAAATAAAACCAGCAGTCTTCTAACAATTAAGACACTGTGTGTGTGTTGTTCTGAGGAAAACCTTTTCTACCTACAATTTCACTAAATTGTGTGCAAGTGTAAGTATACATACACACACACAAAAGTGAACATACATATCGTTTTGACCTTTAGCATGTCTAGACTTGGTTTGGTGTAAGACAGAAATCTAACTTGTTATGCATTTTTTCTGAAGGTACTAAAACAACTTAAATTTTTACATTATGGATACATAATTTCTCTCCTGATCTGACAATCTGATGTTACCATAAATAAATACATCTATGCATCTAGCTAGCTATCACTTATAGAGGTTTCTCCAGTTGTTTTTGCATATTTTCTCAATAGGTCTCTCAGAAGACTGATTTGCAGCCTGTAAATATGTGTGGAGTTTAATAAATGGCAGCTTGGACTTGGGAAGTAGTTGGGTGAGTTAACTAGTGAATGAAAATCCTGGAAAAATTAATTTTGTTTTGAGCACTTTTATCCACTCTGCAATCTAAACATTAAAAAATTCTGAGATTAGAATTTGGCTCATACTAATTTAGAAAAGAATAATCTGGACTTCTTCTTATCTTCTTTCCATTAACTGGAACACAAATATGGCAGTAACCAACCTTTAAACATTCAGTTAAGAACAGCAACCGGAAGAGCAGTAAGTCATAAAAGAAGAGAAATTTGATGTCTGGTAATTTGGGGGATATGTGTCCTACAATCCCAGATATTACACAGTGATGACAAAATTTTAGGGTCACTGTTACAACAGCTAATAAAAAACTTGGAGTATGGCGATAAGAAAAACAAGGCACTTCATGAATAACTCTTTTTTGAATAACTTATCAAAAATTTTTACTCATTAGGCATAGTAGCAAATGGACAGCATTATTTACCAGTAATCTTGGGATATGAAAAAATTTCCCATGATCTTCAGAAGAGAAGAGAAGGTATTCAGGAGGATATCATAAAAATATTAAAATATTTTAATATAGAGATAATACAGAATGTATAAAATATTATGCTTTTATTCTGTCCAAGTATATATCAAGGTATATTTATGTAGTAGGTACCATTAAACATTTATATTATGGTACATATATAATATTATATTAATTAGTGGTTAGAATTAAGTATTTTACATTGTGACATGCCAAAGACAAAAAGAAAATAATATAATACACAAATGAACAAATTCATAAGTTAGTATATAGTTGATATCTCTGTAACTACAACCAAGTTTAAGGAATAGAATATGGTTCCCACTTGTTCCCACCCCAGGACACCCTTGCATGTGCTTACAAAAATCAAAATGTCCTTCCTTTACCTTACAGTTAACCACTATATTGACATTTATGGTGAATAATTTCTTATTTTTCTTCATAGCTTTCCTGGAAATATGTATTCCAAAACAAACTAGTTAAGTTCTGCCTGCTTTTTAAATCATACTGTGTAATATTTTATGTCTGATGTCTTTCACTTAAAATTATGTTTGTAATGTTTATCTACTTCATGTACACTATGGTTTGTGTACTGCCATTATCTAACATATTGTAATCATGATACCACACTTTAAAATCACTGATCGTAATTAACATTTGCATTTTTTTTTTACAATTCTTAAATGACACTTTTGCATTTGATCTTAATTAACATTTTACATTCTTCTATGTCTTCTAGGACACATACATGGATACATTTCTGTGTGTGTAAACCTCGCCACGTTGCTGTTAGCAGCATGACATGGTACAACCACCTTGGAAAGTAGTTTGGAGTTGTTTACTAAAGTTAGTGTTGCATACTTATCTCTAATCTGCTCTGGAGTCCAGTCTGTTAATTCCTAATATCAGTCACTTTAATTGGTAGTTCTAGAATTTCTACTTGATTTTTTTTTTCCAAACCGGCCACGTCATTTTTTATGGATTGTAGTTCTCCACTTTAAGTTTTTGGAATGACTTTTATCTACTTGAAGTCAAGAGATAGTTGTTTCAGAGTCCATTTTGATAATTCAGATATCTGAGGACCTAATTAGAGTGTTGCTATTATCTGCTGTTTATCTTTTATGTTATCTCTTTTAATCTTGTCTGTTTATCATTGACTGTGTGCTAACATATAGGTATTCACACACACAGACACACAGACACATAGAAACACTTATAAAAATAATTTGAGAACTAGAATGGGTTATTTTCTCCAAAGATAATTTTTTTTTCTATCACCTGAAGGCATTACCAGGTATAGTTCGGGCAATATTCTGGGCCACCAGACAACACAAAACCAGAAAGTGCTGCAGTCTCTGTGATTACTCCACATGGCCCGCGCCATTCCAAAAGATTAGGCTTCTAAGTGATGGCCCAAATAGGAGTAATTAAACATGGCTCCTACTCTGGGTGAAACTTGGGTAAACTTTGTTTACTTAGACTGATAAGGATTTCAAAGCTATGCTAAGGTCCCAACATGTAGGTCAGCAAATCATCCCAAGGCAAAAGTCCTGTCAAATGCCATGTCTGTCTCATTGGATTTTTACCTACTCCTGAACTTTCACCAAATGATGCTTGTCTTTCTTATTAACACTTTAACGTTTCTAATACAATTATTTTTCCAAGTTTTAAAGTTTTCAATAATGAAAGATTTATTGATTAAATAATTTGCTATTACAGGCTGTGAAACTCTAGTTAACTTAAAGGTAAATTTATGTATCTGATATTATTAGGACATAGGTTCCTTGACAACAAGAATACCGTCAGTTTTTTAAAATACTATCACCACTTCCCTATCACCACAAATAAAGGACTCAATGAATATTTGCTAAGTGAAAGAATAAAAATTGTCAACCCAGTATTTAAACCATTTACAATTTAGTAGGAACTTCACATGAATTTTCAATTAATCAAATCTAGTGAGAAGCTACTGTATTCCCAGTATTGGAAGAAACTGTGAACAAACTAAAGCTGTTGAGAAACTAAAATGTGTTTTCTTGGGAAGGAGGTAACTTACTCACTGTGGCCAAATGTTTTATATTTTGACAATGATGGAGCGCAGGAAATGCTACCCCGAAATATGCTACTTTGGTATACGATTACTTAACCAGAGGGCACTTGGGGCACAGCAGATGCAGTGTGAGGCTTTCTCTGAGCTCTCCTTATGTGAATAAGGATCCTGCAAAAATAATTCAATTGTCATCAGTCTCCTCCCCAGGAGTTTCATCAACCAGGAGACTCATATCACAGGAGGGGAGAGGAGAAATTGACACCCCGGCCAGAAAGACTGTCACAAAAAAATCATCTTTTCACCTAAGGACCTATTTATCTTTCCAAAACATTATTTACCTTCCCTGAAGTTGCTTACACAGTCCTCTCTTCCCCGCTTCCCTACGAAGAAGGCATACGAGCTTCTGGATATCACTGGGCTTTGGGAAATTCACCTTTCTTTCCTGTGATGTCCCCTTGCAAGTAATAAATTTGTATACATTTCTCCCATGAATCTGCCTGTTGCCGGTTTATTTCATGGACTCAGTTATGCACCCTGAGAAGACAGGGGAAAGTCTTCCCTCCCTTAAATCAGTATATTCATAGGAATTGAGTCTTTTTTTTTTTCGGACTAAGTCTCAGTCAGCCAGGCTGGAGTGCAGTGACGTGATCTAGGCTCACTGCAAACTCTGTCTTCCGGGTTCAAGCAATTCTCATGCCTCAGCCTCCAGAGTAGCTGGGATTTCAGGCATGCACTACCACACCCGGGTAATTTGTGTATTTTTAGTAGAGACAGGGTTTTACCATGTTGGCCAGGCTGGTTTCAAACTCCTGACCTCAAGTGATCTGCCCACCTCAACCTCACAAAGCCCTGGGATTATAGGTGTGAGCCACTATGCCCAGCAAAAATTGAAGGTCTATTTCTTTACTAGTTTGAAATATTGTTTAAAAGTTTCACAAGAAGTGCAAAACTATGAATGTTCAAATCTGGACAAGTTTAGTTTTCATCAGTGAAATTACAAGATTTTTAATTAATAATAAAGCATCAAACTGGAAAACCAGGTACACCTCCACAAACAGAAAGAAAGAGAAAATGAAAGAAAAGATAAGAAAGGTAAAATATCAGTGCCATTTCAAGGTTATTCAGAGAAAAGTAGTTTGCTATTTCCTTTGAGGTAGGATAGAAACAATAACTGCAAAGCAGAACTCATCTAATAAATACAATTCTGATGTGACTGTAGCTAAGCACATCATTGGCAGAGGCTTAACCATTTCTTATTCCCTGTCATCAATTTTTTTTATCCATACCAATTAGGAGGTAAACATAATCAATTCTTCAATGACACTTTATTCATTTAACAAATATGTATTGAGTTTCTTCCATGTCCCAGGTACATTCCCAAACACTGAAGATAAACAATCATGAACAGCAGCACTGCTATTCTCATGAAGCTTACATTCAGTGGTCCATACACTGACTGTGAGCAAGTGAACAAACATAAGTGACTTTTGACCAATCATAAGTGATAGAAGAAAATGGATCAAGATGAGGTGATAGTAAAGACTAGCTTTATATTTGATAGTTGAATAAATCTCCTCGTATGAGATGAAATGACAGTCAAAGAAAAAACTGGATGGTGAGTATAAATCCTGCATAGAGCTAGAGAAGGAGAGTCTGAGGCAGAAGAGATAGCTGATGCAAAGTATCCAGAGTGAGAACAAACTCGGTCACCAGCAAAGCACCTGTGACAGAACCATTAAGGACAGCAGGATGATCTGTACAAGATGCAATTAGAGAAAATGGCAGGGATCATAAACTTCAGGGTTTTGATTTTATTCCAATTGGAATGGAAAGCAACTAGTGGGGCTTTAAGTAGGGTAGGACTATAATCTTACAAAAGTTTTTACAAACTCTATCTTGCTACCATGTAAAGAATAAACAATAGTGGTAGCAAAAAAAGCAAGATTTTGCAGTTTCCTAGATCAATTAAAACAGTCTCTACTAAAGAAAATGTAGCATTTACTATTTTCGAATGCTTATTATAATAAGGCATGGAACATTCAGTCCATCAGATTACAGATTCTTATTAAAATACTCTGCTTTTCTTCAATTTCAACATGTTTTTTCTAGGAAATGATTTAACCAAGGCTTATTTAGAATCAATCTAAACATATATATGTTTAGATTATATATAGATATATATTTTAGAATATATATGTTTATATATTATTATACATATATTTACATTATTTCTCTAGTTTCCTAACTCTCTTTTTTTTATGGCTTTAGTACTCAGCAATGTAGAGAACAGTGTTATTAACATCTTGGGTAACTGGGTTCTTTCCCCAAAAAAACGTATATGCGTAGGAAATTTTGCAATTTCAGAGGATTCACACACTGCCTCAATTACATTGATGAAAGCCCCCAAGTAAGAAACCTTGCTATAAATATCTCTCATAATCTTTTCTTAGATGTAGTTGTCTTCCATTAAAAACAATTAAGATATTATTTAATGAGAAATAAATATAAGAATATAATACATGCCTCAAAAATTAGCCTGATATAAAATCCAATGGCACAAATAAAATGGTACAATTACAAAGAACAATGGTCATAACCTAGAATCAGTAGTTTTTATGTTGATTACCATCCAATCATATATGCATCTTTACATCAAAATATTTTAAGATAAAATCAAATTGGATTAACATAAAGAATGAGTTTCAACTGTGCAAATAATATAAAATTAAATTATCCTCTGATACTGAAACAATGTTAACTCAGACACTGTGATTTACCTGTAGCTGTATTTTTCTAAAGTGATATTAAAAGATAGAAAATGAGCATATATGACCACACTTTCTAATTTTGATCTTAAAAGTAAAACACAGGTAATAATGAGAAACTCTAGTTATGGGATCATTAGCATGCAGATCAGATAGTAGTGTTTTCTCCAGATTTAACAAATAATTGTGTAACCATAGTCTCTAGCTTCTGGTAAACAAATCATGAAGTTGACTTGCCTTGAAAGGCAAACCAGAAAAATCAACACTTAGAAGAAAAAGCAAGTCTTCATTTTTCTTATAAATGTGATTTATAAGAGATCCTTATTTTAAATGTTCAAATCGATCTCTCAGCACACACACTTATGTTTAATAATCACCTAACCAAGAGCCATCTTTTAAAAACAAAAATTAGACACACTTGATAGCAAACAGAGAAAAGATTCCGTTCAATATACACCATTGAGCAAACCTCAATCTCTCAGCAAAAATTGAAAATTGAAAGTGCATGAACCATAGCTATTAGGCTTTCATGAACCCAGTAAGTATCATTATTGGGCTATTTAGGTGCTTTTTGTAATATATCAAATATTGTAATTGAAAGAGTGAAAGACAGATAGTCCTATTCAGTCCCCTCAGTATTAGATAAAATAATAATCTGAGGCTTTTCTGTGTCATAGGCAATCCATTAAAGGTTATGGAGAAATTGAAGGTCAATGAATAATGAAAAATATATTCATATAAGCAGGTGGAAAAACCCGGTAAAATAAAATAGTAACAAATAACAATAAAATATTTAGTGCTTGCTTTGTACATGAAATGCAAATTTAGAAAAATTATATAAATTGGATTTTTAAAATCAAGCACATAATTTTAAATGCATTAGGGGAGATAGCTTTGGAAAATAATACCACTCTGAAAGCTTTTAGAAAATGGGCACTTTTTCATGAACAAATGCTCTGAAGCTTCCTACTCCCATCGATAGTTCATGAGCATTTTAAGAATAGAATAATCTTAACAAAGACACTAACAGGAATAATAGTAATATTTGCAAAACAAAAATCATTCATATTCAGTCTTATAAATGGGTTCCATAGAATTCCTTAAACCAAGAAGAGTTACACTCATTTGACTTACAAATTGTTTTGTTTTGTTTTGTTTTTGGAGTATACATTTTATGACAAATAAAGCATTTTTGTATACAGTTTTCTGGAAGTAAAACTCTTCATTTCACAAAATTTAGGAAGTGTCTTCTATGTATAATGAATTAATTTTGTGTGCTAGATATGAATGAGATGGAAAATTTCATTAACATAAAGTACTATCACTAAATTATTATTTAAAAATACACAATATATAGAAGTTGTTCTGTAACCGTTTCTTAATGTTTCTACCAAATCAACATTAAATGGTGATATCTTAGGTCCTTTTCTTTATCTCCTTATTAAAATATTTGTTTGCTCTATCTATTCGACCATCTCCTATCAGAAAATAAATGCAATTTGAGTTTGTCATTGGAAAGGTTTTTAGACTTCCTCATTTTTCTGGGTCAAATATCACCAGGATAAGACAAACTTTAGCTTGTTTATATGGACCACATCTGAAGCTGATGCATTGTTTAATAGAGTATATGACTCTTTCTTCTGCATGGTTGAGATGGTCTTTTGAGAATGGGAAAGGAAAAAAGGGCATAGATAAGAATTGGTATAATTGGTTTTGTCACTTAATTGCAGTCATTGTGTACATGAAAGTGACTTGGAAGTGGGGAGAGGGATATTCAAGTTGGTTCCAACAAGACCAGAGATAGATATCTAACTAAATAATTAAAATTCAATTTGACCAGTAGTTCTATGAGAATAGTAAATACAATTTATGGAAGGTCATTGTCAATTTAGACTGAGCGTCTGCACTAGACTCCAAAAGATCAAACCGAAATGGAGTCACTCATGCTAAAAGTTCCATGTCATCAAACTGAAATTAAGTTGTTTATCTGACCTTCTGAGAAATCAAGAGAGATATGATAGCCAAATCCCCAAACAGACCAGTTTTAGCCAGCCTGATAAAGAAATCCCCTCTGCTTTAAAGCTTACGAGGAAAGTAACCTAAGATACCCTGATGTTAACCAGTCCATTTTTTTTTTTTTATATTACGTTGTTTCCTTGTTCCTGCTCAAGTTAGCTTATAAAAACTGACTGTTCTACTGTTCCTAATGGAACATCTTTCAATATTTTATAGAATGTTCCCTGATTTATGAGTCACGAATAAAAGACAGTTACATTCTTAAACTCAATTTGTTGAAATTTTGTTTTTGCAGGATCATCCCTACTATGAAGGACTAATGAAAACTTTAGAGAAAATAACAGATCTTAACCTTTAAGGGTCCTTGAACCAACCCTGAAGTATCCATGGTCTGAGATATTGAAGAGCAAAGTCACAGCAACACTTCTAAATACAAAATATACATAAGATTGCTAGGGAAATTTAATACTTGATGCACATGTTGACCACTGAAATTGAATCCAAAAGACAATAAATATGAAGAAAAATCCATCCATCCTACATGTATTTTCCAGAAAAGCATGTGTCCTTACCAAACAGCATCCACACAGCCAACTCTACATCACGAGAATTGCTCCCTATGGTGAGCACTTCTGCTGTCTCCAGTCTTCATCATCACCTCCTATTCTAAGTCCATTTAAAACAGAACCTTCATGTAATCAAAGCCAGGAGTGAATAGATATGATCATTAGGGCATTATAGAGATAGTTTACAAAGTAGAGGGTTAAACACTCAGGTTCAAGGACTACCTGGATTTAGATCCTGGCTCTGGTACTTGCTAGCTAAGTAACTTGGCAACTTATTTAACCAGACTGTGCCACATTTCCTTCACTACCTAAGTCCTAGAATTGCTATTCCTAGAAAAATCAAAAGACTATTTGTACCATTGTACACATGATACAATTAGATTAGACCACTGTACTAAACCTTTGAAGGTTTTAGTACCATGTATGATTCAGAGCTTTTATTATTTTAGAGCATTTGGTGCAATAATTAGCAAATATGACCAATTTTCCAAATAAGAACCTGCCTAATTTATGATACTTAAACCATCTTTGTAGAAAATTACTATTTCTATTCTCAATGGCAAGGGGAAAACATCTAGTTCAGTTAATTGAAAATGACTATAAATTATTAATATAAAAATCTGACAGAAAAATATTCAAAAAATCCCCCCAGTGTGATACTCTTCACTATGTTATCTGATCTGTCAGGACACTGTCACTATACTGTACTGGCTTTAATGAAGTTTCTGGAAAATTCTAGGGATAACAAGAGTTCCTTGATGAGCTCAGTCATTGTAGCTCATTTTTAGTTCATGTCCACAGATTCAAAATCAATAGAAACTACGAAGTATCTTATGCACATTTTTATACAAGGTAGAGATTACAAAACTGGCTGAGTATTAAAGCTAAAGATGCCTGCCAATTGTTATATTTTTAGGGTGAGAAATTAATGATTATGATTTGACAAGGAGAAAACTGGCAAAGACTTCCGATATAGTTTGGATCTCTGTCCCTGCTGAAATCTCATGTTGAATTGTAATCCGCGATGCTGGAGGTACGGCCTGGTGGGAGGTGTTTGAGTCATGCCGTCGTATCCCCCAATGCTTGATGCTGTCTTTTTAAGTTCTCCCAAGATCTGGTCATATAACAGTGTTTCTCCCCCACACCTCACACCACTTGCTTCTGCTTTTGCCATATAACATGCCTGCTCCCCTTTCACCTTCCACCATGATTGAAAGCTTCTTGAGTCCTCCCTAGAAGACAAGCTGATGCCAGCACTATACTTCCTGTAAAGTATAGTTATGCAGAACCATAAGCCAATTTAACCTATTTTCTTTATACATTACGTAGTCTCAGTTATTTTTTAATTGCAATTCGAGAACAGCCTAATACAAGTTTAACAGTAATGCCTAATGAACTAATACAAATATACTCGGGTGGAAATGTGAAGCTTGTTCTTTAAAAGAATGGCATATATTAAAATCTAGATTAATTTGTTAGGACCATCTATGTAGTTACTCAAACTAAACAAGGCTACAAAGTTTGAGAGCCCTGTTCAAAAGGAATGTATTAAATATATAAGGCAAATAGCATAGCCAATGGTGTGTTGCAAGATTTTTAAAAATGCGATCTCACATCTAATAAATACATCTAATCTTTCTTTAAGCATTAAAATACAAGATTTAGGTAAAGCAAAGATTTATTAATGGTCAAAAAATATGTGACTCAGGAATAATCAACAGAAATATTTGTTTAGTAGAAAAGAAATCTACAAGTCTGGTTATAAACTGAAGGTAGTGGGGTGAAAGAGAACATTTCTGATAGATGTAAATGGTTGTACATAACTTCTATATCTGTCTCTAAGGAAACAACCATTGCTTCAAATGCACATGGAGCCTCCAAATACATGCATGTTCAATAGGTTGATACTGTTCAACACATCACTAGTTTTAGTTAAACCATTGTGTTATAGACTCCAATCTGTTGTTTAAATCAAAAAGTAAATTTTTCATTTCAGATATTGCATCATTTAGCATTATTTAGTTCTAAAATTGATACATAGTTATTTTTTATGTTTCTAATTGTCTACTAAGATTATTACCCATTCCCTCATTCTGATAACCTTACTTGTAAGTCTTTGAAAATACATATAACAACTATTGAAGATCTTATCTGCTAATTCTAACATCTGAGTCACCTTGTGTTTGTTTCTTCTGACTTATTTTACTATTGTTGATTACGGCTTATATTTTCCTTCTTTTCGTGAGTGCTAATTTTTTATTGTATGCTTTATATTGTAACTAACGGACTTTAGAGAGCCCAGTTTATTGTCTTCTTTTAAAGGATATTAAATTTTATTTTAGAAGGCAGGTAGTTAAAATACTTGTAAATCATGTGATCTTTTGGGCTTTTTTTTTTTTTCTATAGGGTTTATTTCAGTTTTTCTCTTAAATCATAGAGTTTACACTAAGGCATGGCACGCTGTATTTTTTCTGGACTTTCAGCTGAATTGCCAAGATGCTCCTCAAGGTCTCTCTACATTCTGACCGGGTCACAATTTCAATGTATTTTAGCACCATGTGACCTCTTACATGTCCATTTGAGTCTTAGTCATGCAGCAGAGTCACTCTCTGCTAGGCTTTCTATAGTCTCAACTTGTGATTGCTAATATAATAAATCAGTCCTAAGACAAGTGTCCATAGGAAATCATCATGAAACTTCAGTCATGCCCCAGAAAGACGTCACTCTCCTTTCTGATACTTTACCACCTAAATTATCAAAGTTTTGAAGTCTGAAAGTCTCTTCTGCAGGTTATATTGACCATGTTTTGCAAGGACTTCACTTACCCTGGTTATTATCTGGAAAATGATTCCAGTGGAGAGCATGAGGAAGTATGGGGCTCACTTAATTTGCTTCTCTTCTATCAGACATCAGAGTTTTGCATTGTCTGCAATATAATGCTTACAAATATGTATTTCAGGTATTTTGTCAGTTCTATAGTTGTTAACCATGGAAGCAAAATTCTAATATGCTTGCTACATATATGTAATATGATATGCTTAATATTCACATGACAATTATGCTTCTATGGTTAACAACAACCAATGGCACTTACTGCACCATAGCCAGAACTTTTAAAAAATGCATTTATTTAGTATCCATTGAATGAATCTTATTAAATAACTAGGCTTTTACATTATAATATTTAAAAAATAATTTAAAAATATAAAATATATTAAAACTTTATGTATAAAACTTCTAATAAAAATACATTAAAAATAAAATCCAGAAAACGTTAAACCAATGGAATATCGGTATGATAGTCTTAAGTAAGAGACTATATGAGTATATAAGGATATATTGCAAGCTAAAGAGAGGGAAATTTCAAAGATATTTCCAAGGTTTCTAGCTTGTGCGACCGGAGTTTTCATGGTGACATTTTTTCAGTGAGCATTTTTAAAAGGGAAACACATGTTTGTTATTGTTTCTTGACATTGTCATGTGTGGATATAATTGTTTAAATCCCCATAATTACTGCAGCCTTTTTGCTACAAAACTCAGTGAGGGTCAAAGTCAAGAAAATCTGAAGAAGAACATCTGAAGTCCAACTCTTTATTTTGATTTTTGGTTGTTTAATATCATAAGGTTTATTGCTTATAGCTGAAAACATTTTTGCCTGATAAGAGTTCTCTAGTCATTGACTCCTTTGTGCCCACCAGACCAGGAACTATATAGATCTGCCCTTGATGCCCAGTTCTGTCTGGATTAACTCATGTTTGATAACTATTCTCTCCAGAAGATTATTACATACATAATCAAGACTGCAAACTAGTAAGTAACTGTAATGATATAATAATTTGTAATAAGTTCTTGCAAACAAATTCACCCAAGCAAAGACTGCTTATCTGTGAAGAACTGCTCACCTATCAAGACAACATTTTTTATCAAGATTTATCTCAAGACCCCCATCTCACTTTTTCCAACAATCCTCGTCTCTAATGTCACAAATGTTGTGCAGTCCCTATGAGATTCCCACACTGAACGAGCCAGCTTAAACAACATAAGCCCAAACTTCAAAGCTTGATGAATACCCTTCAGTCCATTTAGTCCTTTTGAGATATTACCAATAATTAATCAAAGTGGTGTTTTCCCTTGCTTCAGTAAATTAAATACTCAAATTTAATTAATCAGTAGGTTTCTCCAGTGATATTTCAGAGGACAGATAGTCTTAGAGGACCCACTGAGATGAAGCCAAAGATCCTCACTACTGAAGCAAAATCTCTCAGCGTATAAACAGTATACTTCTCCGGATACCATTGAATTTACAAATGTAGGGTCTCTCAGACTGCAAAGTTGAGTTTCCACATTGAGTCTGAACTCTGATTACTTTTTTTAGCCTCCTTTTTAAGGGATTCTTAGATTATTTTATCAGACTTGAAAATAATTTTCTTGGCCTTAATTTTCTTGTAACTACGGAAGTTAGTACCTTTTCTGTTTGTCTCTCTGCCTTTGTCTCTTTCTGTTTTGCATCTATAAGAGCAAATCCAAGGATGGAAGATATACATAGTTGTGATAAATGCATCTCTGGAACTTATCTCACAGACTAACTGGTAATAGTCTCTTCTAGACCTTTCATTATTGGATAGGTACATCTACCAAAATTTATGAAAACTTCCCTCAGTCTTATCTGGTTTTGTGAAAGTCTAGTTAAAGGAAATATCTCATCTGAAAATTTCTTGTCTATCAGGAGTTGCAGATTAATTGGGTCTGCAACAGAAAATGGCCAGTCCTTAGGTGGCAACCCCACATATAAAATGAATAAAAAAATTTGATGCACTGTTTCCAGACTCTCATGGGTTTATCTCAGCCTAAATACACACTTTGTTCAGCACAGACTCCTGTTTTTTTGTGCTATAAACATCACTTTTTTGCTTATATTTATAAATGGCCTAATTTCACCAGAATAATTTATAGTTTTAGTGGTCACTTCAGATAACTTTAATAGAAAGGAAATTGAAGCAAAAGGTGAGCAAACTTCCAAACATTCGATAGTCTGAAAATTTTGTATGAAAAAACTTCCAAAAGAAATCAAGATTCCATAATTTTATCCTGAAGTGATTCATTGGCCAAGACAAATTAAAAAAATACAAAACTTAAATATCTTTCCCTGTGTATGCACTAAGGAAAGGCCACGTGAGCACACTATGAGAAGCTGAAAATCTGCGAGCCAGAAGGAGTGCCTTTACCAGGAACCGAATTGGTGACCCTTTGATTGAGGTTTCCCAACCTCCAGGACTGTGAGAATACATTTCTGTTTAAGCTCTCTAGTCTAGTGTTTTCCTATGGCAGCCCAAGACGATTATTAATGTACCTTGCTACTCTCCTTTTATTACCATAAGGGGAAAGTTAATATTGGCTTTTGTTTGTAAACTCTGTTCTAAAGAAACTTAGAAACCTTTCTAGAAAACCCAAATCTAATCTCCTATGCTCTTAGGTCATACCTTAAGACTGAAATATACAAATTTCAAATTCTACCACCAAACTAGAAGTCCATTCAACCATAGAAAATTATTGCTTTTCAGAAGCATACATCAGCAGAAATGGTAACTTCATTGCATTCATCAGAGCTTGCCAGTTGGCTAGTGATAGAAGAATCAACACATAAATTGGTAGCAACATGCTATTGTGGCAGTACCTAATTTTGGAATACTTTGGAAACAATGAGTGTTCTTGACATTACCTAGGGAACCTAATTTAAATGGTCAACAATTAAGTGGTTTTTTCTTAGAATCGTCCTAGGAAGCTACAGAGCACTTTGTAAAGTGTTCTATTGCTTCCTAAGAAGACAGCTAGTATAAAGGTGGGAACACATGTATAAAAGGAAAATAGGAAGGCTAACGGAAATGCCCAAGCTGATCAGCATGACAGGCAGGCAGTTGCTCCTAACATCCTATCTCCCACTACATCTGAAAAGACCAAAACTTTGGAAAAGTTCAAAGAGGCTATATAGAGTGCTAGTGATCTAGATGCAGAAAAAAAAAAAAAAAAAA
>NW_016809536.1:2265113-2289924 GCF_001698545.2 Rhinopithecus bieti | reverse complement strand
AAAAAAAAAAAAAAAAAAAAAAAAAAAAAAAAAGATTTTTTGAACAGTCTGATTGCAATTTACATGATGATAATTTCTGGCACTTTCAAAATAGCTGCTGAATAGTACCAAAGTAACTCAAAAGAAATCATCCAAAATTTTAAATAAAATTGCCTACCAAATAAAGTACAAATTGGACAATAGGCTCAATGAATATTGGTGGGGAACGTAATAAAATTTGCTGAGTAAGTCTCTGGTGCCTGCCTCACCCATCACTAGTATAATCTTGCAAAAATGATAAAAACAAGGCACTAACAAGATATCAATATCCTAGGCCTCTTTAACATTTCCAAAATGTTTCATAAGACTAACCCTAAATAGTTTTGAATACATTCCTGTCATTGTCTGCTGAGCCTAAGGATAGGGTGACAATTTTCCTTGCCAGAAAGCTACCTAGCAAACATCTACACTCTGATCATAGCAAATAAAGAAAGAAACAAAAGCTTAAATTTGTGTTTTACTGAGATGGTTATTAAGAGCTTTGCAATCACTTTGTAATAACAAACTCAGAAACTTCACTTTCTTATCACCCTCAATCACTGCAAAATGTAAGAGAATTGAATTCTCAAACTAAAATCAGCAAAGTTTGGAGACACTCAAACTTCCATGTCATAAAGTAAAGCCATGGACTTTAACAACAAAATCAACTTCTGGGGTTAACTGGCTCTTTCTTCACGGTTAAGGAATAGGGCAACTCAACACAAACATGGATGGATACTGAAAAACAATACATTACATATATTGATATTGGTTATACCAATACCATACAAGCAATATACGATATCTGATCATCAGCTTTTCCTCAACATCCTTCCAAACAACTCTTACATGACCTAAAGACTGAAGATCTAGTCTTCTAGAAGAGATACAGATAAATACAGCTCTTGAAACACAGTTGGAAGGACCACATCAGGTAATGTCAGCTACTAGAGTATCAGTAAAACTCCAGAAACTTAATCCTTGGGTTCATAATTTTCAATAAAAGAAACATAAGCCATCCTCAGATTACTGGAAAACTATCTCAATCAGACATCTCAAGCTGAAGATTTTAGTGATTGCTCAGAAGCAGATCATCTTTGGAAAGGAAATAATGTCAAAAAAAAGTCCTACAGAATTAGATTGACGTGAATGGGGTCAAAGATCACCAGGTTTCAAGTAACATGTATATGTTCTCTAGTTTTACAGCTTTTTTTTTTTTTTGTCTTTTGTTGATTTAATGTCCTGGACTACAGCTTCTCTTACAATTGACTAAAGCACAAAACCAAACCAAATAATAGATTTATACTTACTTTCTTTTAGAATCTTTTTTTCATTTTTAGAATTTACCTAAAGGAAGTTGGTATAAATCTCTCTCTCTCTCTTTAGTACAAAGTTCATTTTAATAAATGACTTTACTACTTAGGTAATTGCGTGTACCTCAAATGTGATTTTCTGTGTTAAATACACAATAATAGGCCAGACATGTCATACCAGAAAAGAGAGGTTGCTAGCTCCACTGAAATAATACTTGAGCCCTTTGAAACTTTGTAGACCTTAAAACTGAAGTTTCATAGAAATAGAGATTAGAAAGCACCCTTGGAAAATGGTGTTGTTGTGGAAGCTTACTTTACAAACCATGCAAATAATTTCTCCCAATTTAAACTGAATCTCATGTTCTTTTGCTTCAATCTACCTGGTTGGTAATCTCTGTACTATTAATCTTATTACATGTGTGCCGGTACACTCCTTAGTGACAACCAATCTATATAATAGGTTTCACCAATCCCATTGGAATATTTTGGCTGAAATTAGGTTATTGTGTGTCTCCACCATCACTCCCATCAACTGGTACTAGCTTTTTTTCCACAAAAGTCTATCATTCCACAAAAGCCTATTGGTTAAACTCTACAAGGAGATCAGTAATTTGTTTTCTCAATAAATTAATGTGTGCATTCGATTTCTTGTTTCACTTAGAGTTTGCTTTATATCACCACCTTTCTGCTCCTAGCAAAAGAGGTCTTAAGATAACTTAATTTAAAAAAGAGGAAAATTTGTTCTCTATTTGAAACTCTGAAACATATCCCCCCGAAAATAAATTTGGTGTTAACTTCTTCAGTATTCTATGTCCTTTATTTAATGCTTACAATAAGTCTGAAAATTGGAAAAAATAATTTTATGTGAGATTTGCATGGAAGGCATTTCACTAAGAGCATAAATTTTCCTGTCCTTGAGACCTGTGACCTTGAATAGGTTGCATTTCAAAAGAGAAGAGTGCTAAACGTAATAGCAGTCTTCGAAGGTAAAATACAGGTGTTCTTCAGTGAAGAATGTTGTACGTAATTCCCGGACACTTCCTGGTGTTATTAATATTACTAAAAGATTGAAATAGTAAACAAGGACATTAGGAAAATAGGTAACTTGACTATCATCCCTATATTGTTTTTCTCTGATTTACTCATATTGGGAACTAATTTCATTTTCTTGGGTGAATGTGGACATGCTATTCTACTAACTGAAAGTACAAAGCAAACTGTAATAATAATAATATTTTTCTTAGACGCTATATTATTTAGCTTTATTTCCTTTTTGGGGGGCAAATGTGGACATACTTGTCTACTAACTGGAAGTACAAAGCAAACTGTAATAATAATATTCCCTTTCTTAGAACCTGTCTGTATTATTTAGTTTGGACTGCAGTAACAAAATATCATAGGTTAAGTATATTAACTGGCAGAAATTTGTTTTCTGATGATTCTGGAGGCTGTTAAGTCCAAGGTGAAGGTGCTGGCAGATTTGGTTATTTGTGAGGGCCCTCTTTTTGTCTTGTAGATAGCTACCTTCTCACTGTGTACTCACATGGCCTTTCCTGGGTGCACGCTCATGAATAGAGAAAGATCTCTTCCTCTTCTTATTAGAGCACTAATCGCATCATAAAGACCCATACTTATGACCTAATATAAACCTAATGAGTTTCCAAAGGTCCCACCTTCTAATACCATCACCTTGGGTGTTAGGGTTTCAGCATACGAATTTTGAAGGAACACAAACATTCAGACTGTAGCAGTTACAATTTTCAAAATGCTTTTGCCCAGAAGTTGTCCTATGAAATGATCCAATGAATGATTATTGAGAGAAAAAAATGACAGCAAGAGAGAGAAAGACAGAAAAAGAAATAGAGAAAGAAAATAGAAAAATCTTGATAATATTAAATATTAAAACAGCTGCTTTCTAAAACATGATCCATAATGATAATTCCTCAGTCCTGAACCACATTATCCAAAGACCAGTAGCAGTAACGTAATAAGACCAATAGCCCACTGCTTGTACCTTCTATTTTCTTTAGTATTAGTTAATCCTAAGTACTACCCTTCCCAATTCCACAGTGTTCTGGTAGAGCTGTCATTCACTGTGCCACAAAACAGGCCAATCAATCTCTCTCCCTCCATAGAATTTTAATCTCAATCATCATGGCAAAAAGACAGGAAGGTTTTCGGCTTCTCTTTCCAACATGAATATGGAAACTAGTCATCAGCTCCTGACTTGCAGTCTGGATTATGCTGACTGCTACACAGGTTTTCCAAACCTTTAAAACAAAATTCTTTGTAATTCCTAGTGTCTGATAATAAATTTGTTATAATTTAGCTTGAGTCAAATTCCGTTACTTATGAAAGGCTTCCCATTGATTTCGTATTAGCATGTGTGCACCAACATATGCTCATTCTCAAAGCCTTTCTATGCTCTGAATTAATTTCTGAAAAAGAAAAGGGAAACAGTTCCAAGCTGCATTAGGCTTAGTGAATTGTATCAGCAGCTGTAGACCAAAGGGTCCTCTTTAATATTCTAACAGCATAGAGAAAGCTGCTGCAAAAGGCTCCAGGTTTTCAGCCACACCCCAAAACCTAGAATGACAATACCAGTCACAGTATCATTTTCAAATGCAAAGGGGACAAAGTCTTTTATTATTAATGTCTTTCTCATATTCTATTCTTAAAGAAAATCTATGATTAGAAATTCCTCTCAGACTAAATCTTAACCTGATCAACTCCTCACCCTCTAAAGCTGCACCCAGCAATAAATGGAGATAGAAAATGACTGACTCAACAGAGCCCTCATAGACCATCAGAGCTATAAATATTAATTCCATAAGGAAACTTGGAGGAAGGGAAAAAAATTCAGTGATTTGCAATGGAGAGAAAAACCAGGTCTGGGGAACTGGCTAAGGAGGCTAACTACTTAAATTATCAATTTACATTAAAAAGCAATGACAATAAACATTAAGAAGGCTTTGGGCTAGCTATTTAAATAGAATTATTATTTTTAAACCCTGTCTCAGTCTGAAACCTTCTCTAACTACTTCTAAACATAATCATGACTAGCATATGAGCCAGTGCAGTTAATGTTTGTTGAAAGCATGAGTATAGATTAATGCTATGTCTTCACTTTATGCTTCTTTTCTTTCAACGGCCTGGTTCTTTTATGTCTGGCCTAACGTTTTCAAACTTTGGGCCTTAGGGTCTGTGTTAATTTACATAAGGGTATGAAGAAAAAACACTTCATAAAATTTCACGTAGAAATCGAAAGACTTCTATGGAATGCACTAGTTAAATTTGGTAATAGATTCCTTTTACTGGCCATCTGGTTTAATTCTGCAAAATCCAATATGGTCATGGGAAAAAAAAAAATATAAATGCCCAGAGGGATTGGTTTTTAATTGAAAAACATAAAAAGGTTACAGATTTTGAAGAGTTTCCCTATAAAAAGGTCCCTTAATATTTTTATTAACTATTTTGCTTACATTGAAGTACATTAATGATTGCATATATGTTTAAGTAGAAAAGTACTCATAGATGTTATAGCTAATCTGACTTTAATAGCTTTTTTTTTTTTTTTTTGAGATGGAGTCTTGCTCTGTTGCCCAGGCTGGAGTGCAGTGGCACAATCTCAGCTCACTGCAAGCTTCACCTCCTGAGTTCATGCCATTCTCCTGCCTCAGCCTCCCAAGTAGCTGGGATTACAGGCGCCCACCACCACACCCAGCTAATTTTTTTGTATTTTTAGTAGAGACAGGGTCTCGATCTCTTGACCTCATGATCCGCCTGCCTTGGCCTCCCAAAGTGCTGGGATTACAGGTGCTATTTTCTTAATCAGAATTGTAAAGGCTAATTTAGTTCCTACTATCTTTCAGTTTCAAAGCAATTAATGAATGTCATACTAAATATGTTTAAGAACAAAGTTGTCTACCTTAGCAAGCTTCAAAAATGTATAACTTATTTCTGTGCTTTTTGCATTTGACAGTCAAGTAAATAGGTTATTAAATCTATTGTAATCTACTAAGTCTAACAGAAACAGAACAATAGTAAGAACTAGTAAGTTCCATTGCTTAATAGTTCTTCGTTCTGATACCTTCTAGTACTTTTCTTCTGAAACATTCTTTCTCAGGATTCTAAGCAGTAGGATATACATTCAATACAAAATTATTTAAACAACTTATTTGTATATTCCATATCACCAAATAATATATAGGAAAGAAACAGCATCCTAAGATAACCAGAAAAGTCCATTTTATTTGACTGAATTTTTGCACTTACTTCCTTTGTGACTTACTCTCTTAAAGTATTTCTATTTTAGTGTTTACAATAGTAAACAATGGGCAAGCAAGGAAAAAAACAGCTACAGCTTTGATTAAATATTTCCCTGAACAGGATCATGTAAAAATAGCTTATTTATGTAGCTTGTATGAGAGGGGGAATTTGTTATAAGGGACAATGTGGTTCTTAATTTTTCACATAGCTCCATTTCATCTATTAAATAATAAAAGATAATGCATTGGATGTTATTTTATTTTATTGTTTCTTTGAAAACATGAACTCTTATCATCATAATATTATAGTTTTTGGTACAAGATAAATTTTCATATTATTCAATCATAAAATATTAGACAGCACAAAATTGCGTGCCTTCCATTAGCAGATACATTTTTAACCAGAATCAGCTCATTTAGCCATCATCCCTGACAAAGATTATCTTTTTCTTCAAACTAAATTAGGTTCCTCTAAGCCCTCTTCTCAATTAGGCCTGTTTTCAGTAAATACCGCAACATCAGTTTAGCAAGAACCCCTACCCTTGATTTCTGATCACTTAGGCTTGCCTTCAGTAAGAATCTGTTATCCTTGATGTTTCCTCGTAATAATTTCCCATCCTCTAATTTCCTCATTCTGCTCCTTGGCTATGAATCGCCAGCTGTCTTTGCTGTATTTGGAGCTGGACTCACTCTCTCTTCCCTGTTACAGTAGAATTGACTTCTATTGCAATAGTCCTGATTAGATTCTTCTTTACTGTTTTAATGTGTCAGAATAATTTTTTTCTTTAATACCATAGATTGTCTGTTTTTCTCTTCTAATGAATAGTTGGATTATTGATATCACTTAAAGTTCATCTGAGAAAAGGAGGCATTGGTTCTCACCGTTGTTAAGTAGTAAACCCTCTTCTCCTGCTATTTTAGCTTAGGATGAGAATTTGGGTCTACTTTACCAAAAATTTAGAGATATCAAATACATGACTCAACTAATCCAGCATAGGATTATTAGGCAGGCTTGAATGCCTAGATAATAAATGGATAGTAAATACCAGTGGAGAGTGTTGATAGTCAAAATATAAACCAATCACATACAAAGAAATCAATAGCCACTGATACAGATACTATGAACCAGAGAACTGAAGAGACGGAAATGCACGTTTCTTAAAAAATTGAGGGTAGGGAAGTCAATTAAAAGCGCCATTTCTTGTACCATAGACATTTCCCTCTTTATTTCTTCCCACCTATCTTTTACACACATTCACGAGTATCCCCCCGCACCACCACCCTTCAAATGAATCTCTCAGTCCTCTAGTTTCAGCCTTTTCTCTTCCCATTCACATACAAGACTCATGAAATAAACATTCCCAGTTTTTACTTTTTCACCACTTATTTACTCTTTATCTCAAACCACTGGACTCTGTGTCCTGCCACCATTAATTCTTTGAAATTGTTCTTACCAAGTTCACTAGTTCTTCCTTCCAAATTCACTGAATATTTTTGAGTTCTTATCCTACTTTCTATCTCATTTTACAGCACTGACAACTCTCTTATTTTAGAAATGTTCTTTTGGCATATATTGACACTGGTTCTTTTTATTGTGTTCTAGTCATGGTTTTTTAAACTCCTTTGCAACTACTTGCTCCTGGACTTACCCCCTAAACAGCCCGTTAGTTTTCCCCAAGTGTCAGCTACCAGCCTCCTTCTTTTCTCATTGTGTACACTTTCTGTGAGTATCCTCCATCATCCTGCATGACTTTTAACTACCGTCATTAAGCCGATAACACTCATTTTTTTTTTTTAACAGGTCTTATATCACAACTGAAAATCAAAACCGTGTATCTAACTGTCTGTTGAGGTAGTTACCTTTCAAATTCACCTACCAAAGACAGTCACCTTTCAAATTCAACGTATCCCATTGTAGTTGATTATTCATAGGGAATAGTTACCTTAGTTACCCAGGGGGAGTCCTACAACTATAGCAGCTCTGGCTTTCAATAATGAAAAGCAGCCACTGCCTATCTGAAGAAAGAGAAAAAAGGTGGAGAAATAAACATGAATTCAGGAAAATAAATATCTAAACTTTACTTTCCTCTCACCCGCTGATTTATCACTAGTTCTTGCCATTGGTTAAATCTAACTGGGATCCAGAGGGCAATTGCTTGCTGATGCAATCTCTAAAGTTAAAGCCTCCCCAGGCACAAAGCAGAATGAAGCAGAGTGCTGGTGGGTCTGAAGTATCTAGCAAAGTCCAGTACTTTTACCTGTTGGTATCTATTCTTGTCGTTTGTCTGAATAAACACTTCTGTCTCTGCAAAAATAAAGCATGGCCTGGGCAGCTGCTGCCCTGTCAGCCTTGTACTCCATAAAGTAAAATAGGGACGGCACGGCGCGGTGGCTCACTCCTGTGATCCCGGCAATTTGGGAGGCCGAGGCGGGTAGATCACGAGGTCAGGACATCCAGACTATCCTGGCTAACACGGTGAAACCTCGTCTCTACTAAACAAAATACAAAAAAAAAAAGCCGGGAGTGGTGGCGGTCGTCTGTAGTCCCAGCTACTCGGGAGGCTGAAGCAGGAGAATGGTGTGAACCCGGGAGGCGGAGCTTGCAGCAAGCTGAGATCGTGCCACTGCACTCCAGCCTGGGCGACAGAGCGAGACTCCTTCTCAAAAAAAAAAAAAAAAAAAAAAGTAAAATGGAGACACACAAAGTCTGGTATCACCAGTCCTCCTTTGCCAGCACTTTGAACAGTATGCCATGATGTCATTTTGAGTTTTTGGGGATTAGCAGGAGAGCAGAACCCATATCTCTTGTCCCCCTGAAAGTCTCCTCATTTCCCTGTCTTCAGTGCACAGTCACCCTAGTGAATGAAAAAATACACACACACTCACACACACACACACACACACTCCTTGGTTTTGTTACAGGGTCCTTACTCAAAGTATGCTGTTCTTGCAGTTGTTCAAAAGGCTTCAAGTCTGTGAACAAACACACAAAAACTCAGCAGAAATCCTTGAATTTACACTATGGAGACTCAAGTTAGGTGTCTATCTACAAAATAAATGTATCAATACTTCCATCAAGATGGAGCCTAATTCTCCTCCTGTTGGTTATAGGCTGTATTTAGTGACTCCATTTGTAATGAAAAAAAAATGTAGCAGAACTGATAAGATACAACTTCAGAGATGAGGTCATAAAAGGCATTTTGGTTTCCTCTTTGCTGACTTTCTCAGATTATTCCTTCTAGGGAAGTCAGCTGCCATGTCATGACAGAAACTCAGGCAACCTATAGAGAGTTCCATGTGTCAAGAAACTGAGGCCTTCTGTCAATAGTCATGTAGGCAAGCTATTTTGGAAGTGGGTTCTCCAGCCTCAGTCAGGCCTTCAGATGAATACATTCCTGGCTGACATGTTCACAGCAACCTCATGAGAGACCTGGAAAACAGGCACACAGATAAGCTGCTCCTACATTTCTGACCCTCAAAAATTATGTTAATAAATGTGTTATTTTAAACTGCTAAATATTGGGGTAATTTGTAAAGTATGTAACAAAATATAACCAATAATCAATATATCTATATAAGTCAACTATCATTGCTCCTTTCTGGAGATCTCATGATCAATTTGTCAGTGCCAAAAATCCCAACAAATCAAAATAGTCTACTATTCTGTTCCTATGGCTTATTTTGATTACTGTATTGTCTCCATCTATTTTTATCCCTGTAGGTCTCATTATTTCCATTAAGATCAGGGCATCCCCCATAGTCAACTCTAGCTTACTAGCATAGCTACTATGGTACTCATCAAGAACCCCTCATGACTGCTTTTTATAATAGCCTAGCAAAGAGAATATTCTCTGGTCCTTACTGAAGAGTATACTGAAGGAGTAGTTAAGCAATTTGCTCATAATCCGTTCAAAAATTATCATCTTCCTAAGCATCCAGATTATTTTTCCAGCATGATAGTGGAACATCTAGCATTTTACCCTCATTAACTATGAGACGATCAATCAGTCCAGGCATCAATTAATCAATTCAGTGCATTATTAATACTACTTCCAACTGCTCAAGCTACTGTTTTTTTTTTTGTTTTGTTTTGTTTTGTTTGTTTGTTTGTTTTTTTTTTTGGAGACGGAGTCTCGCTCTGTCACCCAGGCTGGAGTACAGTGGCCGGATCTCAGCTCACTGCAAGCTCTGCCTCCCGGGTTTACGCCATTCTCCTGCCTCAGCTTCCGGAGTAGCTGGGACTACAGGAGCCCGCAACCTCGCCCGGCTAGTTTTTTGTATTTTTTAGTAGAGACAGGGTTTCACCATGTTAGCCAGGATGGTCTCGATCTCCTGACCTCGTGATCCGCCCGTCTCGGCCTCCCAAAGTGCTGGGATTACAGGCTTGAGCCACCGCGCCCGGCCCAAGCTACTGTTTTAAGTCCTGAATCTCAGGTGTGTGTACCCATGAATTTGACTCCATCTAATCTAATATTTCAATCTTCCTTCATCTACTTCCCATGGAATTCATCACTATATACATTGCTTATATTAGTTTTGTAAGGTTGCTGTAACAAAGTATCAAAAACTGAGTGGCTTAAAATAACAGAACTTTATTTTCTCACAGCTCTAAAACCTAAAAATCCAAAATCAAGGTATTGGCAGAGCACATTCTCTCTGATGGCTCTATGGGAAAGTGCTTTCTTGCATCTTAGTTTCTGGAATTTGCTTGCAATTCTTAGCATTCCTTGGCCTTTAAATGCATCATGCCAGTTTTGTGGCCATCTTCTCTCTCTCTCTGTCTTCACTTTATCTTCCCTCTCTCTGACTTCACTTTATCTTCCCTCTGTGCATGGTTGTCCTTTTTGGTTCAAATTTCCTCTTTTTTATAAGGATATCCAGTAATATTATATTAGGGCCTACTTTAACAACTTCATTTTATCTTGATTACTTCTATGAAGACCCAATTTCCAAATATGATAACATTCTGAGGTACTGAGGGTTAGAACTTCAACATATCTTTTTTGGGGATGGGTCACAATAAATCCATACACAATCCCCAGCCTCTTTCCAATACAAAATGATAAAGTCCCACATCTTTTTTCACTGTATCTGAATTCTAGTGTTTTGCTTTTGTCTGTCCCGGGGTTTAATTCTCTTGGACCTGGAGGAGGTGAAGGTTGCATTCTGAGAAAAATTGGCATCCTCCTGTGAGGCAAATTCCATAGCCAAGACTTTCAAGGAAAGAGAGGAGTAGATTGCTTCTTCTATTAGCAAGAAAAATTCAAGGAGATTTTGAATTCCAAACTTCTCAGCCAATTCTGTGATGGCCCACACATTCCTTTCCCAGGTACCGTGCACAATTTAAACTTCCATCAGCAGTGCCTGAGTTTCTGTTAGTTTACTCCCTTGCCCTTGTTTAATCCAAATCATTTGGTGAACTTGCAGTGGTTTCCCACTGTAACTTTAATTTGTATTTTCTTGATGTCTAATGAAATTTGACAAATTTTCTTATCTTTTGACCACATGAATATTCTCTTGTATTCCTATTTAAGTTCTTGCCAGTACTTTCATTTCATAATTTCTGACTTTCTCTTACTAATTTTAGAAGTTCTTAATATGCATTTGAAATGTTATTTCTTACATGGTGGCTTAAATTTTCACTTTTGAAATGATATCTTTGGATATACAGAGTCTCTCTTTTAATCTTAGTCTAATTTGTAAATTTTTTAGTGTTTATTACTTTTTATAAAGTTTTAAATAAGTTTTACCTGTATCAAGGTCATTAAGCATGTTCTATATTGTGTTCTGAAAATTTATTATTTTCACCCTGAAGACTATTTGTTTAGGGGAGGGTGTGAAGAGAAGTTAATTTTTAATAAATTAATGTACTATTTTATATGAAATTACTTAGACTTATCCTTAGTTGTTTGCTGTTTTCTATGGTTATTATAAAAAGTATTTTAAATTTTTTTCTTAAAAAAAATCTAATAGTTTCATGAAAATGATGAGAAAACACAGGTTGAGTTTACTTCAAGGAAGTTATTTAAGGCCATACAATCACTTAAAGGTATAGTGCATGCAAAAGTCACTCCCAAGTATTCTAATTCTTCTGTAGCATATATTTTTCATTGCTATGTCATATCTGAAATATTATTTTAAATTTTCCCATATCAGATTTATTCTGGTATATATGAACCATAACTCAATGATTCTTAGTCCTGACTCTGACCAGTACCCTATCCTGCTGTGGCTGAGCTGGTGTCCAAGATGCAAGACAGAGCCCTCTCCACTGTTCCCTCTCCTCTGCTTAAGCGGAAGGAAGGAGTCTCTTCTAGAGCCACCATCTGTGCAGCCTGGGGTTAGGGAAGGGGTGATGCCAGCACTTCCTTAGCCACCCAGATGGTGTTTCAGCAGGTGGCATGCCTTGTCAGTACAGTGTTTGGGCCTGCTTCAGCACTAGGACTTACCTAAGAGTTGTAACCTTTATGGCTTAGACTGCCTTTCAAATTTAATTAGAGACAAAGAGAACTGTAGCCTTCAGTGACAAGGTTTGTGGGTACTCAAGTTAGGATCACTGGGATAGGCGATTCTCTTCTGGCTAGGGCTGTTTAAAATGCTCCTTCCATGAAAGGTCATCAGCTGAGTTTGGGTTGATTTTCCTTGCTGCTTTAACAAGATAACACTGAGTTAAATGCCTTCCCCAGTGAACAAAGAGACTCTCCACACCATACTGCTGCTATCAGGGATGACAGTGGAGGTAGCTGTGGCCTGGGGATTGGGGGGCTGGGTGGCTTGGGGTCAAGGTCAGTGTAGCCTCCTATCCCTTCTTCTTGCTTCACCTCCCCTCTCTATTTTACTTTCTTTTCCATTGATTACTTCTTATTATTTTTTTTCCATTGGTAGCTTGGTATGTACTGTTTAAAACTTATTTTAATTATTTTCCTTGCAATTTTAGCCAGCATCCTCAAATAATCAAAATCTAATATGAATTGATAATTTACTCTCTTTCTGAATAATTTAAGGAACACTAAAACACTTTAACCCAATTCACCTCCTTTTGAGTTATTGGACATTATTTCCATGCTTTATTCTATGTATGTCTAAAATTCAACAGGATATTTTGTCATTTATTTACTCAATATTTCTTTTGATTTACTCATTTTATTTTATTCCTTCTTGTAGTTCTAAACTCTCATATTTTCATTTTTTTCTTTTTCATTTTTGTGGGTACATAGCTAAGTGTATACATTTATAAGGTACAGGGATATCTTTCAAATCAATAAAAATAAGGCCACTATATGATCCAGCAATCCCACTGCTGGATATATACCCAAAAGAAAGGAAATCAGTATATCAAAGAGATATCTGCCCTTCCATGTTTTTTGGACTTTTATCTTTGATTATGTCTCTTCTGCCTGAAGAATCTTTCTTTACATTTTTTGTTTAATGTGTCTGATGGTGATAAAGTTTCTCACTTTTCTCTTATTTGAAATTAATTTTAATTCAATTAATTCCTGAGATTTTTTGATGTTTTTTGAAGATAATGTTATTTATTTTTCCCTTTGTGGTTTCTTTTAATTGTTTCTGTTTATGTTTTTTTTCTCAACAATTTTAATGTGTGTGGTAGGCAGCCTCCTAAGAAGACCCTATCGTTCCTAGTCTTTGATGTACAAACACATTCTCTCTGTTAGTCAGCTAAACACTCAGCCAGGGACTCCTGTGAGGGATTTTACAAATGTAATTAAGATATCATATTAGTTGATTTCTTATTTGTTGATTACATTAGTTATAAATTAGTTGACTGGGTCATAGGGAGTTTATCCAGGTGGCTCTGGCCTAATCATGTGCACCCCTTAAAAGCAGAGTGTTCTCCAGCTGATATCAGAACAGGAAGTCAGAGATTTAAAGCACCAGAAAGGTTTGGTGCACTATTGCTTCCTTAAAAATTGAGGAGGCCATGTGACAAGAAATATAGGTGGTCTTTGGAGAGCACCTCCCAGCTGGCACCCAGCAAGGAAAAAAAGACCTCATTCAGTCCCGCTATCACAAGAAAATCAACAAAAAGAATGAGCTAAAGAACTTGTTTCCCTAGGACCCTCAGACAAACACCCAGCTCAACAGACACCTTGATTCTCATTGCCTTGTGATGCTCAGAGTAGAGAACCCAACTACACAGAACCGTGAGCTAGGAAATAGTTATGATTTTAAGCTGGCAAATTTGTGATGCCACAATAGAAAGTCAATACAGTATAATGTTCCTACATTAGATTTTCTTCTTGTTTTTTCTTCTTTTTCAGATGGATTCTCCCTCTGTTGCCCAGGCTAGAGTGCAGTGGCACAATCTCTGCTAACTGCAACCTCAACCTCCTGGGTTCAAACAATTTTCTTGCCTCAGCCTCCTGAGTAGTTGGGATTACAAGCCTGCATCACCACGCCCAGCTAATTTTTGTATTTTTAGTAGAGATGGGGTTTCCCCATGTTGGTCAGACTGGTCTCAAACTCCTGACCTCATAATCCGCTCGCCTCAGCCTCCCAAAGTGCTGGAATTACAGGCGTAAGCCACATCACCCAGCCCATTAGATTTCTTTATAATTTTTCTGCTTAGAATTTGTTGAGGTTGTTGCATCTGAAGTACAGTATCTTTTGATGGTTTTAAGAAGATGATCAGACATTATTTTTTCACATATTAATTCTTCTGTCTACTTTTTTTTATCTTTCTGGTTTTCAGGATAATATATATTAAATCTTTACCTTGTATCTTCTATGTCTTTCCCCCCCCTTCTAATTTTAAAACCTTTTTTTCCTCTACTTTATTCTCAATAGTTTCTTGTGACATATTTCATTTCTATATATACAATCTTCCGTTTAATCAACACATTTGATTCTTTGAGTAATAATTTGGTAACCTTAGAATTTCTACCTTTATATATTTTCCAGTTTTATGCTTATATTCTTATTCTTATCTTTTATTCTATTAAGCACGTAAATAAAGTTACCTGAAGTGTATGTGAGGTGTCCAATGTCTCTTCCCCTGTGTATTTGGCTCAATTGTTAGTTGTTTTTATTATCTAATGTTTACTATTTTATGTGATTTTTGTTTTGATTTTGTTTGGTTTTGCCCTCTTATCCCTTTGTGGGTCTAGTAATTTCTGTATGTGTGTCCAACATTTGTTTTTAAATATTTGTAGAAATAATTTTGAGAACTAGAATCGTATTGTCCTTTTCCATAGCATATTTTTGTGTGCTTTCTTGAGGAACCTATTAATGCCTATAATTTAAGATTATCTTTATCTAACATCATAGATTTATATGTTCAAAAAGTAGCTCTAGGTTACAGAACACCTATTCTGGTTGACCCTTATTCTCAGATTACAGTTTTTTAAGTTCTCATCCTAAAGAAAGGAAGATCCACTAGCCAGTCCTTCACCTTTGATAGAACCTGGACATCAATTTCTGTCACTTTAGTTTTTCAAAATCCTCAAAAGAGCCTCTCAGCACCTTGCCTTCTGAATTACTCACTCCAGCAACTATAACAAAACCCTCAAATCTGGGTTAAACTTCCTGGTTCTTTCCCCTCACCCAATTCTGATCCATTATTTTTTGTTATTTTTTAGTTCACCAATACTATCAGATGACCTTAGTAATTGTATTTGTCAGGATTTTCTAGAGAAACAAAATAAGTAGGATGTAGATAGACATTTATTGTAAGGAATTGGTTCATATCATTACAGAGGATGAGAAATCTCAAGATCTGTAGGGTGAATAGGCAAGTCAGAGACCCAAGACAGGAGAAAGTATAGTTCCAGTATGAGTCCAAAGGCCTGAGAACCAGGAGATTCAATGTTGTAGTTCCAGTTCATTCCACTTTGACAGCTGGCATAGTCAAAATTCAAGAGGAGCCAAAATTGTAGTTCAACTCTGAATGCAGGGAAAAGCTAACGTCTCAGATGAAAGGTAGTTAAGCAGGAAAAATGTTCTCTTATTCAAGGGAAGAGTCAGCCTTTCAGTTCTATTCTGGCCTTCTATTGCATGAAACCCACTCACATTAGGGAGAGCAATCTGATTTATTCACTTTAACAGTTTAAGTGTTAATCTCATCCAGAAACAGCCTCATAGGAACACCTAGAATAATATTTGACCAAATATGACCAAATACCTGAGCACACCATAGGTCAGTCAAATACCCATAAATTAAACATCACAATAATTTTCCTAGGTTTTCTTTCTATACTTGAATCTGAAAGTAAACATGATTTAAATTTAAGCTAATATTTCTGTGCTTATGCAATATAATCCAAATTTTTTAGTGTGTGAAGCTTGGAACAAATCTGATCCTAGTGAATTTCTCTGACTTTTTATTAATAATCCTACTTACACCATGGCCACCCCTTAGTGCTTGGTTTTTCTGTATATTCTATGCAATTTTACAATTTCTTGTCATTATTAAATATTCTTCCTTCTTGACAGAGGGCAGAATATTCCACCTTATTACCCTGACAAAAGCCTACTTACTCTATAAGGTCTCTTTCTCAATTTTTGCCCCTTTTATGGAAATTTTCTTCAACCCTCTCAAGTCCAGAGAATAAATACCATTTTCCTTTCTTTTCATGTTGTACATTTACTGTAAGTATGTGTAACAGGTTATGACACACATACACACACATATATATATAATGAAACATAAAAACAATAAATGATCATCTGGTAATTTGCTACCCACTTTAAACTAGACCACTATCAATCTACTGAAACTATCTATTGCTCTTATCTTATTTCACATTACTCTTGCCCCAGAGATAATCACCCTGACTTCCTTGTTCATCTTTTTCTTGATTTATGGTTGTTTTTTCTAAGTTTCCATCCTTATATCATGCATTTATTTTAAGCTATCTTATTTAATATTATGTTGACATCACGGCTCCATAATGGTGCATGTAGCTGAAGTTGATTTATTTGCTCTACTTTTTCACGGTGATGAAAGAGTGCAATTAATTTGTCTAACTTCTTGTTAATGAATATTTTATTCACACTCTCTCATTTTTGATAATAAACACATGAGTGAGGGATATTTTGGTATAGATCCAGCATATCTTGGGTTAGAATATTCCAGATACAAGAGATTCTCATATGAAGGACTTTCTCTAGAGTTTATGGCAAGAATTGAAATTGTTAAGTCTTAGTGTGTACCTGTGTTCAATTTTAGGTAGTAGCTGATTGTTTTAGATTCTTATTGTCCTAGTTCGCACTCACACATAAACCAAATAAGTTCTCAATATTTTATGTCATTATCAACATTGATATTTTAAGACTTTTAAGCTTTTACCAATCTGGATCATAAGAATAGGAACATCTTGTATTAATTTCCCTTGATCTGATTACTAATAAAGTTAAACATCTTTTCAAATGTTCACTCAGAAGTTGTTTCCTCTTTCTAAAAATGCTTTAAGTCTTTGGCAGTTTATCTGAAGGTTTACCTAAATTATTTTTTGCTTGACTTATGAGTTCCTTTTATATTTTTGTACCAAACATTTATCAATATTATGCATTGCCAATATTTTCTCCTGCTTTGTATCTTATGTTTTCAGAGACTTTGTGGTACTCTGTGTACAACAGAATTTTAGTTTTCCAATGTGTTCTAATTTCATCATCTTTTTATATTTAGCACTTTTGTTAATAGTAAATTCTTTCTCATCCTGAGGTCATGAAGTTATTTTTTAAAATATTTTATTCTATTTGTTTTAATTTCCTCATCTTTTTCCCTATATATTTACTAAATCTCAAAAAAGTTTTATTCATTTTCATTAAGAAATGAATTTAATTTTGTCTATGGTTTGATTAATTTATCAACACCCTTACATGAATGGAACTTCCTTTCCTCAGTCATCTAACATATCTGTCATATATTAGGTTTCTACATAGGCATGGGTTTTTCTAATCTTTGTATTTTGTTTTGCTTATGCTAAAACTTCATGACCTTTACTTTAGGTTTTAATAGGCATAAATATAGGGAGACATCTGGTAAACATCGCAAACCTTCCACCTTATTCTTCTTTAGGACAATCTTGGTTCTTCTTAGCCTTTGCTTTTAAATATCAATATTAAAATCAACTAAATAAATTTCTTAGAAACTTTGTGGGATTGTGATTTAAAATTATGGCAGGCACAGTACATCAACCAAATAATCCATATACGCTCTATTACAGTCTGAATGTTTGTGTCCCCCCAAAATTCATATGTCGAAACCAATACCCAAGGTGATGTTAGTAAAGGACAGGACCTTTGGAAGGTAATTAGGCCTTGAGGGGGAGTCCTCATGAATGGGATTAGTGCCCTTTATAAAAGGAGCCCTTGAGAGCTCTGTGCCCCTTCTACAATGTGAATACACAGTAGGAAGGCACCACCTATAAAATGGAAAAAAGGCCCTCACTAGACACTCAGTCTACCTTGGTCTTGAACTTCCCAGCTTCCAGAATCATGAGAAGTAAATTTCTGTTGTATATAAGCTACCTGGTTTATAGAATATTGTTATAGCAGCCCAAATAGACTAAGACACTCTCATTTTAGGGAGCAGGGCAGAGTCTGTAAGAGAAAGTATTGCTTGATACTTCTGGATGAAGTATTTGAGAGTGTGTGTGATTTCTTCACATTCTCTTCCCCAGACTTAGTGACAAGGTTTTGTGTGGGAGATGGAAGAGTGTTACAAGATGGAGAGAGTTTGAATCCTTAAGGATAAGATTAGGAGGATGATTTTACTCTACTGGGAGACAATTATTCTCCATTGGCCTCTTGCATTTTTGCATGTTTGAAGAGCAGAGGCATTGATTGCTTTTGTCTGGACTATGTTTCCAAGGACTATATGTATGGCAAACAACATTGGAGGACAGAGATACTCTCATGCTGTTTCACAGGCCAGGCATGCTTATTCTCCAGTATAAGATTCAGGTTTTCTAACTCAGGGTTCCTCCCTGTTATACAGCTCCCTTAGTATGAGATGTTACCTGGCCTTCTTTGAGTTGTCCTGGGGAAGTGGGGCAATAGGAATTAAACAAACATGATGTGCATGCTGCTTGCTACCATGAGGAATAAAGTTCATTTTTTCTGATACATTGGCCTAATTTATAGCTTGCAAGTAGCGTAAAATATCATACCCTTGACATTCTTGACCTACTGAATTCAATATTATGTGATAAAGAAGTAAATATTTATTGTGTTATGACACTGGAACTTGGAGCATTTTTATGTTACTTCTGAAAGCTTAGCCCAACTTCATATAAAATAGCATAAAATCCTATTATGTTTTTCCCATGTGGAATTTATTTTCTTGTCTTCCAGTATTGTTTAGGGTCTCTAGTATGGTGCTAAATAAAAGTGGGATGGGGTACACTTTTCCTAATTCTACGAGGATTGCTTATAAAATTCCTCCATTAAAATAATATATGCTGTAGGTCTTAATAGATATTTCTTAGCAAGTGAATGGAATTTTCTTCTAAATTTAATTAAGAAATATTTTTTTATCGTGAAAAGGTTATTGTAGTTTATCAGAATCTTTTAAAGCTCTCATTGAGATGATTATACATGTCTTATCCATTAATATGCTACATATTTTCCAATGTTAATTGACCTTTGCATCCTAGGACAAAACAAACTAGGTCATGATGCACTATCTATTATGTACATTAATGGATTTGTTTCGATTATAATTTGTTTGGAACATTTCATAAATATTTGTGAATAAAATTTGCTTGCACAAAATTGTTTGTCTATCTTTTGCAGAATAATGATGGCTTCTTAAGGTAGGACCATATCTTATTCGCTTTTATATATTTAATGCTTAGTAAAATGTCTGGCAAACATATTGTACTAATAAATGGTTTTTCCAAATGCACAATTGAGCAATTACATTCTAATGCAGAAATGCACTCACAGATGGGTTTTCAGTATTCTCAACTTTAAATGAGATAGCAAATATTTATCAAATTTCTGTAGTGACTTTTCCAACTCTCTATTTGCTCAAACCACAGATGTGAAAGAATTTTAACACCTGACCATACTAGACTCTATAAATTCTACCCCCAAAATCTTATTCTCATACCTGCACTTCGTCTATTTCCATCCTCCCACTAACACAGAATAATTCACTATCACCTCCTACTTGAGCTATTGCAAATGTATTCTAATTGGCTTCTCTAATTTTTAAATGTTTTCACCCCCCACTTCATTACCTCATGTGATTATCATACATAAAAAGTCAAAATGTCTTAATCAAAGACTAGTAAGATTTTTATCCCTCCATACTCCACTTAAAACCTGTAAATTGTTTCCCCTACACTGGGGAATAACTTCTTAAATATTGCACTGACCTGTAAGCCACTACATACCCACATAACCTCTTGCCTACCTCTACCACCCCTTCTCACACATCTCTTGTCTGGTTCACTACCTGACAGACACACTGACCCACTTTCAATTAAAATGCAGCCTTTCTACTGCAGCACTTCCCCCTTGGCTCTTTGCTTAGCAGACAGACTAGTGGTTTAAACCTTAGATTACTCTTTAGATTTCTAGGTCCAAATTAGCGTACTCTCTCTCTCTCTCTCTCTCTCTCTTTTTTCCTAATTTTATTATTATAATGATTTGTATTTGCACATATCTAGTTTTCTAGTAATTTTTCTGTGTTTACATTATTGATGTCATAAATATAGAAAGCAGGTCAATTTTGCCTACCATTATGTATTCAGCTTATAGTTGAATGCCTTGAAGTTTTATATGATCAATATATTTTGTGAATGAAAGAAGGAGAATGTATAACATGTATCTTAAAACTTTTCATTAGTTTTGCTCTAGTTACTTCTCTTTGAAGATAGACCAACAAACAACTGAAAAAAGGGTTTTGTTACTTATAAAGATACAATTTGTAAATGATACCTAAAAGCTAAATAGAGAAATGACTAACTGAAATTCATTAAAATTACGGATGTATAAACTAAGCCACATTGGTAAATGCAGAGTATTTACACAACATAAATGTAGCAGATGTCTCTCCTATGGTCTAAGCTTTATTTGCAGCTCAATCTGGACATATCTGGAGATAATTGGCACCTGCCCAACTGAAATCTCTTTGCATTAATTACTTAGGATTTTGTGGGAGACAACTCAATCTATTTTTAAAAAAATACTCAGATGAGCTTGACTTAATGTCAAATTTTTAGTCTTAAGCAGGGCTAGGTGACTTTGAAGAAAATATGGTGCCTGACATTTAGATTTGTCTCTTGGTCCTGAACTCTTATATTGAAAGACCAGCCTCATACTGTTATATTTGAAAATTTAAAGAGTCTTCTATTTAAATTTTTGTATTTCTATTTTAAACACTGATTTGATTATTCTCCTGTAGCATGCATTGTCAAATGCAGCCCAGAAGACAGAGAAGGTAAATCAACTAGGGAGACAGGACCATAGCATGAGCACAGAGCATCTGGCAGAAAAATCTACTCTCCCACCTCCCATGGTCCCAGGCTTCCTCATAGATCAGGTATGTAGAGACTGGACAGCTGCATGGTCTTGGCAGAGGTAAATGGGGCTCACATTTGGCTTCAGCCTGGAGCTGCATACTATTGCATATACTCCTTTTTTTTTTTTTTTTTTTTTTTTTTTTTTTTTTTTTTTTTTTTTTTTTTTTTTTTTTTGAGATGAGGTCTCACTCTGCCACTCAGGCTGGAGTGCAGTGGTGCCATAATGGCTCACTGCAACTTCAACATCCCAGGCTCAAGTGATCTTCCCAGCTAAGCCTCCCAAGTAGCTGGTTCCACAGACACGTAACACCACACCTGGCTAATTTTTGTATTTTTGTAGAGACAGGTTTTCACCATGTTGCCCAACTGGTCTTGAACTCCTAGGCTTAAGGGATCCACCTGCCTTGACCTCCCAAAGTTCTGAGATTACAGGTGTGAGCCATTGTGGTCAGCCTAGAAAATTGTATGAAACAAAAAAATTTAATCATAACATGTCTCCATCTCCTCAGCCACCTTCACTCATCCCTTATGCCTCTGACTTGACCAGTCATTATATTCATAAACTCCCTCTAATCAACAACCAATTACACCTCACTTGCTCATAGATGATGATCTTTTCTTCTTACATGACCAAATCTCAGACTGTTTGTGACTCCAAAGTTCTTCCAACTTGAAGGGCACTTTGTCTCTGAAGGCTGTGATGAATGAAGAAGACAGGAAACCGCAGAGCTTGCCTGATAATTTGGTGTTTGTGCAAAATACAGTGAACCCTAATAATGCATCAGTGAGCAGGCAGGAGCCATAGCAAAAAGCAATAGGGTTGGTGGTGCCTAGGGGTCATGATCTGTCTATGTCCAATGGGGTTGGGGAAAAGAATGGAAAGAAAACCAAAGTTGCCACATCATTACTGAATGTGTATTCACATACAGCTCATAGTCTGCTAGCATATGTGAAACAGACTTCAGAGAATCTAGAAATATTAAGGGTAGAATGAAGAAGAAAAGCAAAATGTGAATTATATATAATTATATATGTATAACTACATCAACCACAGATATAAGAGTAATAATATTAGCTATAGTTTTATATAGAGTAGTTTTACATGGTTTCATATATATATATTAAATTTAATCTTCTTATATTTGTGTTTTAATTTAATTGAATAAGATTTATTTTATCATTAAAAGGGATATGCACATATTAATGTTTAATAAAAATATATAGTTTTGAATCTCCAATATACAACCTTGAATATTTCCCCACTTTGGAGATAAAAGAAAAGTTTGTCACTGCTGTTGGAAAATGAGTCCATCCTGGAGAAAACAGCTAAGCAGCTGAGGCTATGGATCTAAGGAGGGCCTTTTTCTAAGGTGAATGCAATGTTATCAAAAACGAGTAACACCCTGGTGTCAGGCAGTCTGAAAGAATATTAGGAGACTGATAGTTGGTACTAGAAATGAAGTATCTATGAGCTGGCTAAGCTGGATTCAATCAGAAAGTATATATCTCTAAAGTGGTTACTTAAATGGAACCTTTATCTAAAGTAAGGGGTTTGTAGTTTTGCTACAGAGAAAAGGGATAAAAGGATGGTTGAACATGTTCTGTGAACAGAGTGACTGAATAGAGTTCGAAAAAAGTGTTATGATAAGCTACCAAGACTTTACCAAACAAGTCAGATTTTTGGACAAATATTTAATTTAATAGAGAGTTTGTTTGTTGTCTCAGTCCATTTGTGCTGCTATAACAAAATACTATGGACTCACTAGCTTATAAAGAATAGAGATTTATTTCTTACAGTTCTGGAGGCTGAGAAGTCTGAGATGGAGGCAGATTTGGTGCCTGGTGAGGGCCTACTTTCTGGTTCATAGTTGGTAGTGGCTCCTTCTTGTGTCTTTGCATGGTAAACAGGAAGCTCTGGTCTCTTCAGCTCTTTATAAGGGCAGTAATCCATTCATGAGGGCTCCACCCTTATGACTGAATAATCTCTCAAGAGCCCCTCTTCCTAATGCCATCACATTGGGAATTACGTTTCAGCATATGAATTTTAGGGATATACAAACATACGACCCACAACACTTGTTAACATTTGATAATGCCCTTCCAACAAATTCAGCAAATTAAGTGCTAGTTTATACACTATTCTTATTAAAAATAAATGAAACACAGTTTCATTTCCTCCACCCCAATCTTATTATACATAGTTACTTAACCAGACCACTTTATTAAAGTGGTTTACACTTGTTCCTAATTGGTATCATTGTATAGAGCTGAAAACAGGAAACAGTCTCAGAAAATATTGAAGACAAAAATAAATCTATGGGACAGTGTCATCAATTCCCAGTATTCTTTATGTAAATAATTATCCTTAATAATGTTTCTTTAGTAACTGAGATAAATGAGTACTTAACTCAATAATTTTATCCTACAAAATAATAGTGGATAATACAAAGACTGAGTTATAGTATCTCCCTTCCACAAATTTCCTGTAAGTAAAGCCTTTGTCCACATGTCAAGCCAGCCCTTCCTCCCTTTTGACACCTGTCTGAACATACATAATATCAAAGTGTAAATAGAAAATAATTCAATTCTTACACATTTTGAAAAGTAAAATGATTATTTAAAATCTCATGGTAATACATGGTAAGCTAAGGCAGAAGATAGAAATACAGATAAAAAATAAAGTTTTGATGAGGCTGTGTAGAATGTTCAAGTGGAAATGGAATAATTGTGCTTTCTATCTGAATTGCAAGATGGAAACATTTCTATGCCAAATGTGGGAATGATCTGGGAGAGTAATATGCATACTAAACTAAAATTTAAAAATCCCAAACCAGATTCCAGTTAATTAAAAGGCAGATATCCACATTCTAACCAGATACAAAGAGAAACAAGGATCCAAAGATACAATGCATATGTTAAGTGTCTTCTCTTTCATGCACACCAGGAGTACAGAGAATCCTAATAGGAATCAAGGCAACTACTTTCCAGATGTTGAAGCAGTGTTCCTCATTTTAGGGGTTCCTTCGCATATGAACCCAAATGAAAGGTATATCAGTGGAACACTCATCCTAAGTCTAATTGGAGTGATAGCCACTAGCTTCACAGCCTCAATAACATAAACTAGGGCTATTTATCAGGACATTGCTGAAACTTAAATCACTTCTAGAATGTTCATAGCCCATTGGTGAGAAAATAGATGTGTAGTTTGAACAAATAAGTTGTAACTGCAGGAATATTCCAAGTATTCTGAAGAATCTGCACAAAAAAAATGTACTGTAAAATGGTAAGACAGATACTTAATACTTTGACCACAATCTGCTAATTTTTTTTTTTATTATTATACTTTAAGTTCTAGGGTACATGTGCACAATGTGCAGGTTTGTTACATATGTATACTTGTGCCATGTTGGTGTGCTGCACCCATCAACTCGTCAGCACCCATCAACTCATCATTTACATCAGGTATAACACCCAATGCCATTCCTCCCCCTCCCCCCTCCCCCCTCCTCATAATAGGCCCCGGTGTGTGATGTTCCCCTTCCAGAGTCCAAGTGATCTCATTGTTCAATTCCCACCAATGAGTGAGAACATGCAGTGTTTGATTTTCTGTTCTTGCGATAGTTTGCTGAGAATGATGGTTTCCAGCTGCATCCATGTCCCTACAAAGGACACGAACTCATCCTTTTCTATGGCTGCATAGTATTCCATGGTGTATATGTGC